>NC_053429.1:62866452-62933032 GCF_007990345.1 Gossypium hirsutum | reverse complement strand
AGCTCCATCTATGTATTTTTCTAGAATTTTGGTCGGGCCAATAGTACAGTTTATTAGTCAAAGTCTCCCATGTTGCAGGGGTCGACTACACTGACCTTTCCCATTACGACTTGATATCTCCCTGCACGAGGCTTCAATACTGATCTGTTTGTTTCTATGAAAACTAAACTCAGAGAGGAATCTTAACATATATGGTACGACCCCTAATTATCTCTGGTTAATTTATAATGAATTTCCAAAGTCGGAGAAGGGAATCCAGAAACCGTTCTGGCCCTGTCCCACAAAAATCTGATTATCTCTTAATATACTGCCCATATGATCTTTCATTACTTCCTCATGAAAACAGACTCATCGAGCTTCGATTACATAATTTATTCATCAATTAATTCCACTCCTACTATTTTTAGTGATTTTCAATCTCATGACACTGCTGCTGCCAGCATCTGTTACGAAAATAACTAGGTCCATTTCATGCCTACCCTTGATCCAACTCAATCGAACATTCGTGCCATTTTCACATGGCTTAAAGTTTACATGCCAAAGTTCAAACACAACGTAATAGCTTATACATGCCAAAATGTTCTTCTAAGCCAACTAAGAAGAAAGTACCAAAACTTGCTATCCGGTGTGATGACTTCGATGACGGCCTGACCCCGCAAAAATAGATGAGTCCAAGCAACCTATAATGGGTGACAAGGAAACACCGAGTGAGTTTATAACTCAGTAAGTCATAAGCAATGCACTACCATCCATCAATAACATTATCACAAGAGGAAACAAAATGGAACGAGACAATTTACTCCATCCATACCGAACCATACCATAGTTCCTCCAACCTATCGATTCAGTTTCATATCAATTCATGCATTCACATTCCATATACTCATCAATAGGACATTGACGCATTTTCATAAATCAATTTATTTTCGTTACAATCAAACGACTAAACGGCCTTTCACCCATCCTACGATAAATTTTATGTACGTGACTTCAAGTATATTTGTCACATAGGTTCAAACTTACCGAGCTCAACACCAAGTATAAGCATAGCACCTATTAGCCATGTACTCAAGACACTTACCCGATCCGCTGTCCGCGATCGACTCAATAGTGTCGCACACATAGTGTCCATAATGATTCACGAATGTATATTGAGTCCGCACACTCAGTGCTATATAATCAACTCGCACACTTAGTGCTACGTAATCAAATCGCACACTTAGTGCTACATAGTCAAACTCGCACACTTAGTGCCGCATGGTCAATTCGCACACTTAGTGCATCATATTCATTTCGCACACTTAGTGCAACATAGTCAAATCGTACACTTAGTGCTGTACAATTTAATCCCGCGCACTTAGCGCCAATCTCATGGTCATAAATGGTTATACCCGCACGTTTAGTGCCGAGATCAACAACTCAGTACATCTTACCTCTTTTCTTTTCATTCAACAATTTCATCATCACATACGTACATGCATATATATATATGTATATTTATTCATTCCATTCAGCATCAATACATAAACATTATGACCATTTGAAATAATACCAACTACATGCTTAATGACTTACCTTGTGTTGGGTAAGACGGTTCCAATTCGGCTACTCAGTGATCTTTTCTTTGCCTTTGCTTGATTCTCCTCCTTTAGCTCCTTGAGCTTAATCAATAATTCACTAGTTTAACCATCTTGTTAAACATTCATGATTCAATTTCACATGCTTATGTATGTTTGTATATTCGGCAACCATCCTCACTAATTACTCATGTTGATGGCCGAATGGATGTATGTGTGTACAATGTCAACTATAACATCATGTAATTCCACATATGACTACATTTCTTAAGTTCCACATCTTAATGCCCATTATACATAATCAAATTTAACATCATATATATATTTACTCATGTGGCCGAATATACATACTCCCATATAATATCAAGTACTCACTTTAAGTATATTACCGAATATACTTAATCATACACACACCTAACCAAAATAATTTCTAAAATCTTTATATCATTTATAATACATCTAATTATCCTTTTTCACATTATCAACTCAAATCACATACATTATTTACTATAACGTCTTTACATTCGGCATTGGTGTCAACCATAGTAGCCGATTCTTCCTACTTTGTACCCATGCATCTATTAATCCTTAGTTGGTTCAAACACTTCACACACTAGGATTCATCAAATTTTTAACAAGAAATAAAATCTCTAATCCTCAAACTACCATGGCCGAACCTTCATGGAGTTGCTAAGACTCCTCATTTCTACTTCTCACACACTCTCACATCCAAACCCTTTTATTAAACACCCAAAGTCAACCATCTCCTTACCTCATCACCAAAGACATCAAAATACCAACCAAGAACATAACATTCATGGCCGAATGTCATCTCCATCATTTAACAAAGTTTGAACCATGGCTAGGTAGATTTTGAACTTACAACTTAAAATATACATGAATCTCAAAGAATAACATTAAACATACCTCAATCTAGTTACATGCATGGCCAAACTTCCTCCTAATCCTCTTCCTTAGGATTTTCGGTCAAAAGAGGTTGAAAAAGGATGAACAAAACCTTTCTTTTCCTTCCTTTAGCTCACGGCAATGGGGTGTATGCATGAGACCATTATTATTTTTTTCTTTTTTTTTCATCACCCTTCCTTTCATTATTTAATTATCATGCTTATTATTTTATTTTCCTTACCATACATCACTAACACAACATGTTGGTGACATGTTTCCACCCATAGCATGGCCGGCCACTACATATTAGGGAAGGGGAATTTGACATGCAAGTCCCCTTTTTCTTCCACATGCACTAATAGGTCCTCATGCATTGACCTATCACATTTTAAAATTTTCTCATATAAGTCCTATTGACTAAATTCACATGCAATCAACTAAATCGAAGCTTGAAATTTTCACACATTCATGATTACATATTCTAGACAATAACCATCACATTCAAACCTTTCGGTGACTCGGTTTAGCGGCCCCGAAACCACTTCCCGACTAGGGTCAATTTTGGGCTGTCACAACTCTCCCTCACTTAAGAAATTTTCGTCCTCGAAAATCTTACCGGTAAATAGGTTTGGATATCGTTCTTTCATCGAGCTCTCGAGTTCCCAGGTTGCTTCCTCGATCCCGTGTTTGAGCCACAACACCTTAACCAACGGAACCCTTTTATTTCGCAACTCTTTCACTTCACGAGCTAGGATACGAATCGGTTCTTCTTCATAGCTCAAGTCAGATTGAATTTCAACTTCTGAGGGATTAATCACATGTGACGGATCAGATCTATAACGTCGAAGCATTGAAACATGGAAGACATCGTGCATCCTTTCAAGTTCAGGGGGCAAAATCAATCTATATGCAACCGGCCCCACTCGTTCGGAAATTTCGTACGGCCCAATGAATCTCGGGCTCAACTTGCCTTTACGGCCAAATCTGAGTACCTTCTTCCAAGGTGACACTTTAAGAAACACTTTATCTCCCACCTGATATTCAATGTCCTTTCGTTTTAAATCCGCATACGATTTTTGACGATCTGTGGCTACCTTCAGACTTTCGCGGATTACCTTTACTTTTTGTTCGGCATCTTTAATCAAATCAACTCCGAAAATTTTACTTTCACCAAGCTCGGTCCAAAACAATGGCGTACGGCATTTACGACCGTACAAAGCCTCATAAGGTGCCATCTTAATACTTGATTGAAAACTATTGTTGTAAGCGAATTCAATCAAAGGTAAATACCGTTCCCATGAACTACTGAACTCGAGGATGCAACATCTCAACATATCCTCAAGTATCTGAATTATCCGCTCGGATTGACCATCGGTTTGGGGGTGAAAAGCGGTGCTAAAATGCAGCTTGGTACCCAAAGCTTCTTGCAATTTCTTCCAAAATCGTGAGGTGAATCTCGGATCTCTATCCGACACGATAGAAATAGGTACTCCATGTAATCTCACAATCTGAGAGACATACAATTCGGCTAGTTTATCCAATGAAAGATCCGTACGCACGGGGATAAAGTGAGCCGACTTAGTCAGCCTATCAACAACAACCCAAATCGCATCCTTCTTACTTGCGGACAATGGCAGTCCAGACACAAAGTCCATTGTGACTCGGTCCCATTTCCACTCGGGTATCATGATCGGCTGAAGTAACCCTGAAGGCACTTGATGTTCCGCTTTCACTTGTTGACATATTAAACATCTCGAAACAAAGTCAGAGATGTCTCATTTCATACCATGCCACCAAAACCGATGTTTCAAGTCGTTGTACATTTTCGTGCTCCCCGGGTGAATTGACATTCGGCTACAATGGGCTTCGTTCAGAATCATCGGAATGAGTTTCGAATTCCTTGGAACACACAAACGACTTCTAAACCTCAAACAACCATCATCATCAATCTGAAACTCCGATTCCTTGTTCGGAACACACTCAGCTCGTTTTGCAACCAATTCATCATCGACTTTCTGAGCTTCACGAATTTGATGAGTCAATAATGGTTTGGCTTTTAATTCAGCTACTAACACATTGTCAGGTAGAAAAGACAAGTGTACATTCATCGCTCGCAAAGCAAACAGTGATTTCCGGCTTAAGGCGTCCGCAATCACATTAGCCTTTCCCGGGTGGTAATCAATGACAAGCTCGTAATCTTTCAACAACTCAAGCCAACGTCTTTGTCACAGATTCAAGTCTCGTTGAGTCATCAAATATTTGAGACTTTTGTGATCCGAAAACACATGGCACTTCTCACCAAACAAATAATGTCGCCATATTTTCAATGCAAACACAATGGCGGCTAGTTCGAGATCATGGGTCAGATAATTTCTCTCGTGTGGCTTCAATTGTCTCGACGCATAGGCCACAACTCGACCTTCTTGCATCAATACGCAACCCAACCCAAGTAGGGATGCGTCACTATAAATGACAAACTCTTTACCCGATTCGGGTTGCACCAAAATTAGAGCTTCAGTCAAATGAGTTTTCAGTTGATCGAAGCTTTTCTGACATTTCTCCGTCCATTCGAACTTAACATCCTTTTGAAGTAGCTTCGTCATTGGTGTGGCTATCATCGAGAAACCTTTGACAAATCGTCGGTAATAACCGGCGAGCCCTAGAAAGCTCCGGACTTCGGTAACATTTCTCGGAGGCTTCCAGTTAAGTATGGCTGAAATTTTGCTCGGGTCAACTCAAATACCAGATGTGGATACCACATGACCCAAGAAGCTAACCTCTCTTAACCAGAACTCACACTTACTGAACTTAGCATATAACTGCTTATCCCGCAAAATTTGCAACACTAGCCTCAGATGCTCAGCATGTTCGGTCTCATCTCTTGAATAGACCAAGATGTCATCAATAAACACAACTACGAACCGATCCAAATACGGCCTGAAGATCCGATTCATCAAATCCATAAACACCGCAGGGGCATTAGTGAGCCCAAACGGCATCACTAAGAACTCGTAGTGACCGTACCTCGTTCTGAAAGCAGTTTTGGGTACGTCCGAATCTCGAATCCGCAACTGATAATAACCCGATCTCAAATCTATCTTTGAAAACACCGATGCTCCCTTTAATTGATCGAACAGATCATCAATACGCGGTAACGGATACTTATTCTTTATCGTCACTTTATTCAGTTGTCGATAGTCAATGCACAACCTCATGGTTCCGTCCTTCTTTTTCACGAACAATACTGGTGCACCCCAAGGTGAGAAACTCGGTCGAGCGAAACCTCTATCCGTTAATTCTTGCAACTGAGCTTTCAACTCTTTTAACTCGGTTAGTGCCATATGATACGGAGTGATCGAAATTGGCGTAGTTCCAGGTACAAGCTCAATACCAAACTCTACCTCCCGAACAGGTGGCAAACCCGGTAACTCTTCAGGAAAAACATCCGGGTATTCACAAACCACCGGCACCGATTCGGGTTTCTTTTCTAACTCCTTGTCATCAAGTACATACGCGAGGTATGCTTCGCACCCTTTCCTTACATATTTCTGGGCCAACATTGCTGATATTACAGCTGGCAACCCCCTTAAGTCCGCAGACTCAACTCGGATTATTTCGTTATTTGCGCACCTCAAATCGATAGTCTTGCTTTTGCAATTCACAACCGCATCATGCTCGGTTAACCAATCCAAACCAAGAATAACATCAAACTCGTCGAACGGTAAAAGCATCAAATCGGCCGGAAAACAGGATTCTCGGATTATTAGAGGGCATCTCTTACACACTTTATCAACAAGTACGCATTGACCCAAAGGGTTTGATACTCGAATTACGAGCTCAGTAGACTCAACAGGTAGAGTCTTACTGGTTGCTAAGGTTTCGCATACATATGAATGAGTAGAACCAGGGTCAATCAATGCAATCACATTAGTATCAAAGAGAGTGAAGGTACCAGTGATGACGTCGGGGGAGGATGCCTCCTCTCGTGCGCGAATGGCATATGCTCTAGCAGGAGTACGGTTCTCGGCTCGATCGGCCGTATCAGAGGCCCCCCTCTGACTACCACCCCTGCCTCCTAAAATTCTCGGTGGTCTACCTCTAGATGTCACTCCACTAGGTCTTGCACCTTGAATCTTATTCTTCTCATCCAGCTCCGTGCAATCTCTAATGAAGTGGTCCTTCGAATCACATCCGTAACAGGCCCTGCTAGTAGACTTGCCCCAACATTCACCTAGGTGTCGTCTTCCACATTGGGGACATTCAGGTTTCTCGTGACGATTATTGCCCACACTAGCTACCGAAGTAGCTCGGGAGCCCATCGATGGTCTTGCCCTGATGGAAATTCCCGCAGTCGCCCTCGACTTATTAATGTCCTCCCTGAACTTCTTTACAGCTGAGAACGGAGCTTTACCCGTCGATCTTTTACGATAATCTCTAGCTTCAAATTCAGCCTTCCTCTTCTCCTTTCCAGGTTCTTCCGCCTTGCAGGCTCGTTCGACTAGTGTTACGAATTCTGTTATTTCCAAAATACCCATTAGTAGCTTTAAATCTTCATTCAATCCTTCCTCGAATCTTTTGCACATAGCAACCTCATCAGCTACACACTCCCGGGCATACCTACTGAGTCTTACGAATTCATGTTCGTATTCAGATACAGTCATACGGCCTTGCTTGAGTTCCAAGAACTCCTTACGCTTCTGATCAATGAACCGTTGGCTAATAAATTTCTTTCGGAATTCCGTTTGAAAGAAGTCCCAAGTTACTCGCTCGTTCGGGACTATGGAAATCAAGGTCCTCCACCAATAGTAGGCTGAGTCTCATAACAAAGATACAGCACATTTTAGACATTCGTCGGGTGTGCATGACAATTCATCGAACACCCGAATGGTGTTATCAAGCCAGAACTCAGCCCTTTCGGCATCATCAGTTACTATGGCCTTGAACTCCTCGGCCCCACGCTTCCTAATCAAGTCTACAGGTGGCTTACTCAGCCTCACAGGATCAGCGACTGATGGCATTACAGGTTCTTGGGGTGGATTATTCAAATTTGGGAATTGTTGGACAGCCGGGTTGGTTCGGGCATATTGCGCGACCCACTCATTCATCATGGTAAATAAGGCTTGTTTAGCCCCCTCACCTTGATTATTCGCAGATGACTGAGGTTCAACAGGCGGCGTCCCTTGTGCAGGAGCAGCCGCTACGCTCTCAACGTCATCCGCTAGGGTTCTTTCTTCACCGGGGTCCATTTACTAATCAAAACAAAAACATTTCAACCGTCAGAAGTCATCACACTTTTAAACATTAACATTCGGCATGTATAGCTAGACTCATACGCGCTATGGTAGTCCTAGAACCGACTAAACCATAGCTCTGATACCAATCAAATGTAACACCCTGAACCCGAAACCGACACCGGAGTCAAACACGAGGTGTTAACTGACTTTAACCCCTTATAAAATTTATTTTCCAGACACTGCCCAATCTGTGTACTAGTCGTTTTAAAAATCATATCTTGAGTTTCATAACTCAAAAATCAGTTTCATAATTTTTCCCAAAAACTAGACTCATGTGCCCATCTACGTATTTTTTTCTAGAATTTTTGGTCGGGCCAATTAGTACATTTTATTAGTCAAAGTCTCCCATGTTGCAGGGGTCGACTACACTGACCTTTGCCCATTACGACTTGGATATCTCCCTGCACGGGGCTTCAATACTGATGCCGTTTGTTTCTATGAAGACTAGACTCAGAGAGGAATCTGTACATATATGGTACGACCCCTAATTATCTCTGGTTAATTTATAATGAATTTCCAAAGTCGGAGCAGGGAATCCAGAAACCGTTCTGGCCCTGTCCCACAAAAATCTGATTATCTCTTAATATACTGCCCATATGATCTTTTCATTACTTCCTCATGAAAACAGACTCATCGAGCTTCGATTACATAATTTATTCATCAATTAATTCCACTCCTACTATTTTTAGTGATTTTCAATCTCATGACACTGCTGCTGCCAGCATCTGTTACGAAAGTAACTAGGTCCATTTCATGCCTACCCTTGATCCAACTCAATCGAACATTCGTGCCATTTTCGCATGGCTTAAAGTTTACATGCCAAAGTTCAAACACAACGTAATAGCTTATACATGCCAAAATGTTCTTCTAAGCCAACTAAGAAGAAAGTACCAAAACTTGCTATCCGGTGTGATGACTTCGATGACGGCCTGACCCCGCAAAAATAGATGAGTCCAAGCAACCTATAATGGGTGACAAGGAAACACCGAGTGAGTTTATAACTCAGTAAGTCATAAGCAATGCACTACCATCCATCAATAACATTATCACAAGAGGAAACAAAATGGAACGAGACAATTTACTCCATCCATACCGAACCATACCATAGTTCCTCCAACCTATCGATTCAGTTTCATATCAATTCATGCATTCACATTCCATATACTCATCAATAGGACATTGACGCATTTTCATAAATCAATTTATTTTCGTTACAATCAAATGACTAAACGGCCTTTCACCCATCCTACGATAAATTTTATGTACGTGACTTCAAGTATATTTTTATGTTTAATATTTTTATGTTGGTGTTCAAATTGAAAATGGATGTTAGTTGTGCTATAACACTTGCTTAATGATGAAAGGATCATGAGCTTAGGGCTTGAGAGGCATTCGGCTTTGGAGTAAAAATAATAGAAATGGTGTTTAGTCAATGCAAGTGTCCATACTTGTAGAATGTATTGAGTGTTGCAATCGGCCTTAACATAGACATGTGTGTGTTCGGCCACATAAATGAGCCCCTAAGTTGATGTGTATGTTCGGCCAAAGGTAAGCATGTTGATGGCTTTATCTTGACTTAGAAGGTTCGGCTAAAGGGAAAATTAGCTAATATGTCGAATTCGATTCGTGAATTCGTACATATGTGACCCTAATGTCTAATGTGTATATGGACTAAGTACCTTGAGGTTCTCTTTGATGTTCGAGTGAATTGTATTGAATCATTTGATGTGATTAAAATGCATATGACCATTGTGTATTTGAGCTAAAAGGTGGCCATATGACCCATCAAACTCCTTGTCATATTCGGCCATAAGCTAGCAAAATGAGACTTTAATGAGTCAAATTTGTTTGATTTAGCTCAAGGAGTTAAAGGAGGTGAATCGAGCAAAGGCAAAGAAAAGGTCATCGAGTAGCCGAGTTGGAACCGTCTTACCCAACACAAGGTAAGTCATTAAGCATGTAGTTGGTATTATTTCAAATGGTCATAATGTTTATGTATTGATGCTGAATGGAATGAATAAATATATATATATGCATGTACGTATGTGATGATGAAATTGTTGAATGAAAAGAAAAGAGGTAAGATGTACTGAGTTGTTGATCTCGGCACTAAACGTGCGGGTATAACCATTTATGACCATGAGATTGGCGCTAAGTGCGCGGGATTAAATTGTACAGCACTAAGTGTGCGATTTGACTATGTTGCACTAAGTGTGCGAAATGAATATGATGCACTAAGTGTGCGAATTGACCATGCGGCACTAAGTGTGCGAGTTTGACCATGTAGCACTAAGTGTGCGATTTGATTACGTAGCACTAAGTGTGCGAGTTGATTATATAGCACTGAGTGTGCAGACTCAATATACATTCGTGAATCATTATGGACACTATGTGTGCAACACTATTGAGTCGATCGCGGACAGCGGATCGGGTAAGTGTCTTGAGTACATGGCTAATAGGTGCTATGCTTATACTTGGTGTTGAGCTCGGTAAGTTTGAACCTATGTGACAACTATACTTGAAGTCACATACATAAAATTTATCGTAGGATGGGTGAAAGGCCGTTTAGTCGTTTGATTGTAACGAAAATAAATTGATTTATGAAAATGCTTCAATGTCCTATTGATGAGTATATGGAATGTGAATGCATGAATTGATATGAAATTGAATCGATAGGTTGGAGGAACTATGGTATGGTTCGGAATGGATGGAGTAATTAGCCTCGTTCCATTTTGTTTTCTCTTGTGATAATGTTATTGATGGATGGTAGTGCATAGCTTATGACTTACTGAGTTATAAACTCACTCGGTGTTTCCTTGTCACCCATTATAGGTTGCTTGGACTCATCTATTTTTGCGGGGTCAGGCCGTCATCGAAGTCATCACACCGGATAGCAAGTTTTGGTACTTTCTTCTTAGTTGGCTTAAAAGAACATTTTGGCATGTATAAGCTATTACGTTGTGTTTGAACTTTGGCATGTAAACTTTAAGCCATGCGAAAATGGCACGAATGTTCGATTGAGTTGGATCAAGGGTAGGCATGAAATGGACCTAGTTACTTTCGTAACAGATGCTGGCAGCAGCAGTGTCATGAGATTGAAAAATCACTAAAAATAGTAGGAGTGGAATTAATTGATGAATAAATTATGTAATCGAAGCTCGATGAGTCTGTTTTCATGAGGAAGTAACGAAAAGATCATATGGCAGTATATTAAGAGATAATCAGATTTTTGTGGGACAGGGCCAGAACGATTTCTGGATTCCCTGCTCCGACTTTGGAAATTCATTATAAATTAACCAGAGATAATTAGGGGTCGTACCATATATGTATAGCTTCCTCTCTGAGTCTAGTTTTCATAGAAACAAACGGCATCAGTATTGAAGCCCCGTGCAGGGAGATATCCAAGTCGTAATGGGCAAAGGTCAGTGTAGTCAACCCCTGCAGCATGGGAGACTTTGACTAATAAACTGTACTAATTGGCCCGACCAAAAATTCTAGAAAAAAATACATAGATGGGCACATGAGTCTAGTTTCTGGGAAAAATTACAAAACTGATTTTTGAGTTACGAAACTCAAGATATGATTTTTAAAACGACTAGTACACAGATTGGGCAGTGTCTGGAAAATAAATTTTATAAGGGGTTAAAGTCAGTTAACACCTCGTGTTCGACTCCGGTGTCGGTTTCGGGTTCGGGGTGTTACAAGTTTAGTAAGAGCGAGTTTTGGCTCAACGAGGTCGGATTTCTAGGACACATTGTGTCGAGTGACGGAATTAGATTTGACCCAAGTAAGGTCTCAACTATTGTGGAATGGAAACCGCCGAGGAATGTAATAGAAGTTTGTAGGTTTCTTGGGCTAGCGAGATACTATAGCTATATCGATAACAAGGCTACTACAGAAAGATGTCAAGTTTGAATAGACAGAAGAGTGCCAACGGAGTTTAGAGAAATTAAAGGCTTTGTTGATCGAAGCCCCAATTTTAGTGCAACCGGAGTCGGGCAAAGAATTTGTAATTTATAGTGACGCCTCCTTAAATGGTTTAGGGTATGTGTTTATGCAAGAAGGCAAGGTTATAGCCTATGCCTCGAGACAGTTAAAACCACACGAAAGAATTTATCCGACCCATGATTTTGAGCTAGCGGCTATAGTGTTCGGACTGAAGATTTGGAGACACCATTTGTATGGAGAGAAATGTCGAGTATTCACCGACCATAAGAGCTGAAAGTGCTTGATGACTCAAAAAGATTTGAATTTAAAGCAACGCTGATGGTTAGAGCTATTAAAGGATTATGAATTGATTATCAACTACCATCCAGGAAAGGCAAATGTAGTCACCGACGCCTTGAGTAGGAAGTCATTGTTTGCCTTGAGAGCCTTGAACACTAAGTTGACGGTATCTAATGACGGTTCGATCCTAGTAAAGTTAAGAGCCAGACCGACTTTTCTCCAAGAAATTCGAGAAGCTCAGGAAGGCGATGAGAAGTTGCAAGCCAAGAGAAAACAGTGTGAATCAGAAATTGAAGCAGATTTTCCTATCAGTACCGATGGATGTATAATGTTCAAAGATAGAATTTGCATTCCTAAAGACAATGAACTTATTTAGAAGATTTTGAATAAGGCATACGGTGGTTGTTTATCTGTTCACCCGGGTAGTGCTAAAATGTACAATGACCTTAAGAAAATGTATTGGTGGTCGGGTATGAAAAGAGACATCTCAGAGTTTGTTTCCAAGTGTCTAGTATGTCAACAAGTAAAGGTTGAACATCAAGTACCTTTGGGTTTACTTCAGCCTATTATGATTCCCGAGTGGAAATGGGATCGTATCACTATAGACTTCATGACTAGTTTGCCACTAACCCCGAAAAAGAAAGATGCGGTATGGGTTATTGTCGACAGACTAACTAAGTCAGCACACTTCGTACCAGTGCGTACGGACTACTCCCTTGAAAAATTGGCCAACTTGTATGTTTCCGAGATTGTGAGGCTTCACGGTGTGCCGTTATCGATTGTTACAAATCAAGACCCGAGAATCACCTCGAGGTTTTTGGAAAAGTTGCAAGAGCCTTTAGGAACCAAGTTGTGTTTCAGCACGGCTTTTCATCCACAAACTGATGGACAGTCGGAAAGAGTAATACAGATCTTAGAGGACATGTTGAGATGTTGTGTTCTCGAGTTTCAAGGAAGCTGGGAAAAATACTTGCCATTGGTTGAATTTGCCTACAACAACAGATATCAGTCGAGTCTGAAAATGGCGCCTGATGAAGCCTTGTACGGGCGAAAGTGTTGAACACCCTTATACTAGACTGAGTTGAAAGAGAATCAGATTCATGGGGTTGATTTAATCAAAGAGTGTGACATCCCGAATTAGGGCATAATCAGAATAATGGTTTCGTGACCACAAATCTGAGATAGAAATAATTATTTTATAATTATTTTGAGGATTATGATATGATTGCATGATTGTGTGAAAATTTCGTGATGAAATTCTATGCATAAAGTGCTTAAATTGAAATTAGCGACTAAATCTAATAATTTGCAAAACTTGCATTCTAGAAGTTTTTAGTATGAAATTGCTTAGGAATATTAATGAGGAGGTCTTAAATAGCAATTTGACCAATTTCAAAGTTTATGGACAAAAACTGGACATGGATGGAATTTTTGGAAAGTTTAGTAGTAAGGGCATTTTGGTCATTTGGATATTAAATGAAATAAAATGGGAAAAATAACACAAAAATGTGTTCATCTTCATTAAGCTTGGCCCAACCTCACCTCTCTCCATAGCTAGGGTTTCTTCAACTTTCAAGCTTCATAGTAAGTGATTTCAAGCCCCGTTTTTAATGATTTTTTTGTTTTTGGAATCCCGGTAGCTCGATTTAGCTTATGTTAGAAATAATTCAACCTAGGGTTCATATTTGGAAATATACCCATAGGTGAAATTTGTGTATTTTGGTGTTTTATGATAGAATATAAGGTTTTAAATTATGTTAGACAACTTGTGCTACTCAGTTTTGAGTGAAAACGAGTAAAATGGCTTAATTGGTAAAAATACCTAATGGTCATAAGTACATGTTAGAGTGAGAATTTGATGTTTCCATAGAAGGAAAAAATGGTCAGCATGTCATAAAACATAAGAATAAGGGATGAAATTAAATTTCAGAGCCTAGGGGCAAAATTGTAATTTTGTCAAAGTTAGGGGAAAAAACGTAATTTTTCCATAATGTGATTTTTGGATTGAAATAAATAGTCTGAGTGTTAAATGAGCTAAATTTGTTGTTATAGATCAAGAAAGATGTGGAATCGATCGTGATCGAGGAAAGGAAAAGCTTTCGAACTAAATTATAACATTTCAAAAGTTTGCACTGAGGTAAGTTCGTACATGAATAATTTATCGATTTTTTTATGTTGTTATCATATGAATTGGTGACTTTCCATAGAATGATTAAATGATGAAATTTGCAAATTTAATTAGATTATGAATAAGTATTAAAAGTGAAAAAGGGAAGATTTTCTGGTTGAACCTTCGAAACAGGAACAATACCAATGACCCATTGTGAATACACGTGTGTAGTACTAAGTGCAGGCTACTACGTGTACCATACTGTTCAGTCGCATGTGTAGTACTAAGTGCAGGCTACTATGCGTACTCAATGACTTCGATCACGTGTGTAGTATTAAGTGCAGGCTACTATGTGTATCAGATGATGAGGTCACGTGTGTAGTACTAAGTGCAGGCTACTACGTGTACCAGATTGTTGGTCGCATGTGTACTATTATGTGCAGGCTACTATGCATATCAGATAGCTTCGGCTATAAGTGTGGAAGGAGGAAATATGTGTAAACAATGGTATATTTGTTATTCTTCCGTTGAGTTCAACCGGGAAAATCGATAAAGTGGTAATATGTGAAAGTTATTATAAAGTGGATATGTGCAAATTCATGTTTATGAAAAGTTAGGAGCTATGTGCTCGATAATTGAGTGAATTCTGGTATAACAAAAAGGACTAGGTGGAATTATGCAAGAGTGAATGTTAGAAATAAAACAGTGTTGGACAGCAGCAGTTACATGATTTTAAAAATTTACCAAAAATCATGGAAGTTGAATAAAAATGCAAATGATATATGAAAATAAAGCTTAATGAGTATATTTTCATATAAAAGAAACAGGGAAAGCAAAAGAATTCTATATTGTGTGATTTTTGAATTCTTGTAAAATAGGGTCTGAATGAATTCGAGATCTCCTGTTATGACTTTAGAAATTCACCATAAATTGTAAAAAAAAAATTTAAGAGTCATACCTTACATGCATGGATTCTTTATTGAGTTTATTTTTAAGGGAGACAAACTGGATGGTTGTTGGAATTCTGTATAGGGAAAATTCTGTATAGGGAGAAATTTGGTTTGTAGTGCACAGGGGTCAGAGTAGTCGTACCCTAAAATAGGGGAGACTTTAACTAATAAACTGTACTAATTGACTCGACCAAAATTTCTAGAAAAAAATTAGTAAGTAGAAATATGAGTCTAGTTTCAGGGACAATTTAGGGAATTGGATTTCGAGTTGTGTAGCTCGAGATATGATTTTTTTAAAACTGGGACTCCAAAAAAATAGCCTGTCCTGAATATGAGAATATATACTAGTATGATTGTTTTACTTTGATAAATTGTATATCAATTTCATACTTACTTACTAAGCTATATGCTTACCTTCTTTCTTTTTCTTGTCTTATAGAATTACTAAACCAACTCGAGATTTGGAGATCGTCGGAGACCCATCCACACTATCAATACTTTTTGGTATTTTGTAAACACTATTTTGAAATTATGGCATGTATAGAGGGCTGAATCATTTTGTTATATGTCACAATTAATTTGGTTTAAAATATTACTTTTCAAAATTTGATAATTTACTTGTATTTATGTATATCTGTTAACGTTATCTATTTTTGTTCAAGCTAGAGGAATTAATTATGTAAGATGAGGTAAATGTGTGAATTCATGTTTTCATGATCTGTAATATTCTGTACCTTGTTCCGGCTTAAAACATGGGTAAGGGGTGTTATAAAGAGGCTGAGGAGAATGTTAAAGTGATTCATGACTGGCTGAAAGTCGCCTCGGATAGGCAAAAATCCTACACGGATTTGAGACAAAAGGAAATTAAGTTTAAAGTCGGTGAGAAAGTATTTTTGAAAGTTTCTCCATGAAGGAAAGTCGTCAGGTGTGGAAAAAATGGCAAGTTGAGTCCTCGATTCATAGGACCTTATGAGGTAACCGAAGAAGTAGGGCCTGTTGCCTACAAATTGAATTTGTCACCGGAGTTAGAAAAGATTCACCATGTGTTTCATGTGTCCATGTTACGCCGGTACAAATCAGACCCTTCGCATGTAATTGCGCCAACTAAAGTTGAGATTCTTCCAGATATGACTTATAGTGAGGAACCGGTCAAGATTTTGGCTCGAGAAGTAAAACAGCTAAGAAATAAGAGTATACCACTCTGAAGGTTTTGTGGCATAGACATGGGGTTGAAGAAGCCACATGGGAACCCGAGAAGTCTCTGAGAGAATCAAAAGTTGGGAAGAATTATTTTTATTAATATTATGAGGTTATAGTATGATTATATTAGTACATGAAAAAATTGGTGAGTCAATTTTAATGTTTGTGAGCCCGATTGTGAAAAAAGATTAAATCGCATAAAGTGCAAAAGTCTTAAATTGATAGCTAAGAGTGCCAAATTGCCATGTATCTTAAATTAGAGGTTTTTAAAGTGATATTGGGAAATTAATTAAGTGATGATCGGCCATGGTAGATGGAAATATTGAAAAGTCGACATAAGGTGAAATTGATGACAATGTGTAATATAATAATACCTAAGCCTAGCTATCATTTTCTTTCTTTCATTCTCTCTTCATTCCACCGATTTTTCAGCCATAGTTAAAGGTTTTGAGCTTCAAAAATTTTAGTAACTTGTTCATCTCACAAGTAAGTGATTTTAATGAGTTTTCTTGAAGATTTTTACATTTTTGAGACCCTTGAAGCATGAGCTTTCAAATGAGGGGTCTACTTTGCAAAATGGTTAAGAATTTAGGTTTTTGCCATGAATGGATTTGTACTTTTTTCTTATTTTTTATGGAAGAATATGAGTCCTAGTTGAGTTATAAACAACTTTTGTGAAAGGTGTTAGCATGAAAACACCTAAAGGGACTATTTTGCATAAGTTGCAAAATAGGTTATAAGTGTGGGAAATAGTGGAATTTTGGGGTTTCTATAATAGTAAGAAGAGTTTGGATAGGCTTGAAATATGAAGAAATTCATTAAAAATCGATTTTCGAGCATAGGGGTAAAATGGTCATTTCGCCAAAGTCTAGGGGAAAAATGTTCATTTTACCAAAGATGTGAATTTATGATTGCCTAATGGTAATTAGTGACTAAATGAGTGTATTTTATTATTATAGATCAATATTTTCCAAAACCGAACCTAGACTGGGGAAAAGCAAAACAATCCGACTAAACCGACTAGTCGAGTACATTTTGTAAATCGAGATAAGTTGTATGTAATTAATACGATTACATTGTTAATGCATGTATTTGAATTGTCATTGATTTGACATAGAATGAATTGCAAGATCGTGAAATGGTAATGCATATTAATGATTGAGATAGTAGAAAGATCTAGTTGGAACCCCAATAAACAGACCAAATATTCATGCCATAAAATTTGGATTACTTGTGTGCTAGTGCATGACATGTTTGGCACATGCATCGGCCACAATATGATAGCCAGTGTAAGACCATGTCTGGGACATGGCATCGGCATAGAGAATGAGTGCCAGTGTAAGACATGTCTGGGACATGTATCAACCTCGACGATGATAGCCAGTGTAAGACGTGTCTGGGACACGCATCGGCTAAGAGTTGTGCTAGTGTAAGACATGTTTGGGACATGCATCAGTACATATAGATGAGAGCTAGTATAAGACCATGTCTGGGACATGGCATCAGCCTCGATGATGATAGCTAGTGTAAGAACATGTCCGAGACATGGCATCGACAACATATCCCATGTTTGAGACTTATAGAATATCCTATAGTATTTCGAAAGGTTAAATTTTAAAGGTTAATAAAGTGATTTAAGAAGTAAAGTATAATAACGTTGTGAGTGATACAGGTACTTATTTGGTAATTAATGAGTAATGAGCTCAAATTAGAAAATGTGACTTGAGTAGAAGGTAATGAGTAAGTTAAGTTTATATTTACCTTTGAGTTATGAGCATGATGACTAATGGTGAAATTGTTGTTGTGTATTTATTTGTATGCAACTTACTAAGCTTTATGCTTACTCTCTTTCCTTTCCATTTTCTTTCAGTGCTGCTTATTTAGCACAAGGATCCTTTGAAGTCGGAGATACCGATCACACTATCAATCGAAGCACTTGGTATAGTACAAATCTTCTTTCGAGTATGGCATGCATAGGGCTAGACTAGGATGTTTGATTTAATGAGAAATTGGTTATGTATTTTGGCTTAAGTCAAAAACCCTTTATTTTGTATCAACCCTAGAATAATGGCTATTATTCATTTTGGTAAATGCATATATTGTTCTTTATATGGATGAATTGCTGTATATTGTGGTGAAATTAGTATATTGAAATGATCTTGTGTAGGTTGTGTAAAATGGGTGACAAAATGGCTGGAAAAATGGCCTCCTTTTATCCACACGGGCAAGGCACACGGGCGTGTGTCTAGGCCGTGTGTGACACACGGATCACTCCTATAGGTGTGTGTTATGGTCGTGCGTCCCCTGCACTTAAAATTTAAAGTTAGTGTTGTACGCGGGTAGGCCACACGGGCATGTGTCATGGCCGTGTTTTAAATTCAGTGCTGTACACGGGCGTGTGTCATGGCCATGTTTTAAAGTCAGTGTTGCACACAGGCTAAGGGCACGAGCGTGTCCCAAGCCACATTGGCATGTGTGACCACACAGTCTATACCCATACGGGTGTGTGGAGCCTTAAAGCATGAATTTTTCCAAGTTTTCTTAAGTTCTCGGTTTAGTCCCGAACCATATCTAACGTATGTTTTGGGCCTCGTGAGCCTATTTAGGGGACATAATGCATGTGAATGAGAAGTTCTATGTTAAAAGAAATTTTATAGCCCGGTTTTATATGCGTATGCTTAAGTCTGATAGTACCTCGAACCCTGTCCCGGCGTCGGATACAGGTGAGGGGTGTTACAAAACTTGTTGAAGGCATACACAGCCAAGAATGATTCCTTAATCCAAAGCCAAGCAGCTACATTGAAAAACATGGAAAACCAAATGGGCCAACTTGCAACTGAACTCAGAAAACCAACCACAAGGTGCTTTACCTAGTGAGATGGAGAATCTGAGGAATCTAGGGAAGGAGCATTGTAAAGTGTCGACATTGAGGAGCGGAAAGAAATTAGAACCCAAAACTATCGAAGTTGAAAAGGAGCCAGCTGATGCTCAAGACTTGGAGGAAGTTCAACCGAGTGTTGAAATTCCAGTTCCACCAGAACCAGAAATTGTAAAATTTGACAAGGTAACTTCAGAACTAGCTAATTCTGATCAACTAACTACTTCGTTAGATGCAGAATTGCCATAGAAGACAAATCAACCAGTTCTAGTAAAGAAACCTCCACCACCTTACCCTCAAAGACTTTGGAAGCAGAAGCAAGAAATCCAATTCAAGAAGTTCTTAGACGTACTCAAGCAACATCATATCAACATCCTGTTGGTTGAACACTTAAACAAATGTCGAACTACGTCAAATTCATGAAGGATATCCTATTAAAAAAATGAAGACTTGGAAAATTTAAGATGGTAGCCCTTACGAAGGAATGCAGTGCATATAAAGTTAAAGGATCTTGACGTTTTACCATACCTTGCAACATCAGAACATCATATTGTGGTAAGGCACTATGTGACTTGGGTGCAAGTATCAACTTGATGCCCATGTCAATATTTAGGAAGTTGGGAATAGGCGAAGTTAGACCTACTACGGTTAAACTTCAATTTGCAAATCGATCCTTAGCACATCCAAAAGGAAAAATCGAGGACATATTGG
The DNA here is from genome assembly GCF_007990345.1 of Gossypium hirsutum. Lineage (NCBI taxonomy): Eukaryota > Viridiplantae > Streptophyta > Magnoliopsida > Malvales > Malvaceae > Gossypium > Gossypium hirsutum. Next base: position 62,913,179 of record NC_053429.1, on the reverse strand, counting down.
TACGAGTAGACAAATTTATCTTTCTTGCTGACTTTTTTGTTCTAGACTTTGAAGCTGACAAAAAAGTGCTAATAATCTTAGGAAGGCCTTTCTAGCAATAGGAAGGACCCTTATTGAGGTGCAGAAGGGCGAGCTTACTATGCATGTTTAGGATGATCAGGTAACATTTAATGTTTTTAAGTCTATGTGATTTCCTGACACAATTGATAATTGTTATGCAGTGTCCGATTGAGAGGATTTAATTGTAGAAAAGGAACTCAACTATGTTGAGGACCCATTGGAACAAATTTTGACATCAGACCCTCCAAATGATGAAGAGGAGGATGAATACTTAGCTTCGCTAGAAGCTAATCAAAGGTGATTTAATCTGCAATCCCATTTTGAATCTTTGGGGTTAGAGAATAGGGGTTATTTCCAACCAAAAGCATCAATCGAGGAGCCACCTAAATTAGAACTCAAGGTACTTCCCTCATATTTAAAATATGTTTATTTATGTAACGTTTCTACTTTGCCTGTGATTGTTTCAGCAAAATTAACAATTGAGCAAGACTCATCCTAGTATTGAAACAATTTAAGAAGGCTATACCATAACCGATATTTGCGGTATTAGTCCGTCTGTATACATGTACAAGATTATCTTAGAAGATGGCAAAAAAGGGATGATTGATGGACAACAAAGACTGAACCCCATCATGAAGGATATGGTCAAAAAGGAAATCATCAAGTGGTTAGATGCAGGTATAATTTACCCCATCTTAGACTGTTCATAGGTAAGTCCATTCCAGTGCGTACCAAAGCAAGGAGGTATTATAGTTATTGAGAATGAAGATAAAGAGTTGATACCAACTATAACAGTTATAGGATGGAGAATTCGCAACGATTACCAGAAGCTGAACAAGGCGACCAGGAAAGATCACTTTCCTTTGTCGTTTTTGGACCAGACGCTGGATAGACTCGCAGTGAGAATATTACTGTTTCCTCAATGGATACCCGGGGTATAACCATATTACAGTAGCACTTGAAGACCAACATAAGACAACATTCACCTACCCGTATGGTACATTTGCATTTAGACGCATGCCATTTGGTTTATGTAATGGACCTGCTACATTTCAAAGATGTATGATGTCTATTTTACTGACATGGTTGCAAAATACTTGGAAGTCTTTATGGATGATTTTTCAGTATTTGGAGATACATATGATGATTGCCTAGCCAATCTAGCCAACGTACTAAGGCGATGTGAAGAAACAAACCTTGTACTCAACTGGGAAAAGTGCCATTTCATGGTACGAGAGGGTATTGTTCTATGGCATCGGATAACGAGACATGGAATCGAGGTAGATAAAGCAAAGGTAGATGTTATTGAGAAACTCTTACTTCCAACATCTGTAAAGGGTGTTAGGAGCATTTTGGGCCACGCCACATTTTATCGAAGAATTATCAAGAACTTCTCTAAAATTGCTAAACCCTTATGCAAATTATTGGAGAAGGACACGACGTTCAAATTTGATGAGGAGTGCTTAAGAGCTTTCAATGATTTGAAGAGTTGGTTAGCTTCAGCACCCATAATTGTCACACCAGACTGGGATTTGCCATTTGAATTGATGTGTGATGGAACTGACTTCGCAGTAGGAGCTGTTATGGGCCAGCAAAGGAACAAAGTTTTTCATCCCATCTAATATGCAAGTCAAACTCTAACAGGAGCTCAACTGAATTATACGGTAACAGAGAAAGAGTTACTTGCTATGGTGTTTGATTTTGACAAGTTTTGATCTTATCTTCTAGATACCAAAGTGACTGTCTATACCAAGAAAGACGGTAAGCCAAGACTGATTCAATGGGCAATTCTATTTCAATAGTTTGAACTAGAAATTCAAGATCAAAAGGGAGTAAAAAACCAAGTAGCAGACCACTTGTCCAGATTGGAGTCGCAAAAAGAGAATTCTCCTTTTATACCAATTCAGGAGAAAATTCTAGATGAACACATACTGAAGATAAATCATGTCCATAATACCCCTTGGTTTGCTGACATTGCTAACTATTTAGCCTATGGTTTGATGTTGATCAATAAGACGTATCATCAAAAGAAAAAAATTTTCACGATGTGAAGTACTATTTCTGGGAAGAGCCATATTTGTTTAAAAAGTATGCAGATTAGATGATCAATATATGCATGGCAGAAGATGAAGTTCATAAGATCTATACCATTGCCACTCAGCTTCGAGTGGATGACACTTCGGAGGTACACGTACTGCAGCCAAAGTATTACAAGTCAGATTCTTTTGGCCAACACTACGGAGGTACACGTAAAGAGTTGTGATCAATGTCAAAGTGTTGGAAATGTCACCAATAGAAAATGAGATGCCTCGAACATACATCATTGAGGCAAAATTGTTTGATGTTTGGGGTATTCTAATAGCCCAAAATTGGGTCTAGTTGGAACAGAGGTTTCGGGACTGCAAAATCTGAGATAGAAATAATTATTTTATGATTATTTTGAGGTCTATGATATGATTGCATGATTGTGTGAATATTTCGTGAAGAAATTCTATGCATAAAGTGCTCAATTTGAAGTTAGGGACTAAATTGAATAAGTTGCAAAACTTGCATTCTAGAAGTTTCTAGTATGAAATTGCTTTGAAATATTAATTAGGAGGTCTTAAATAGCAATTTGACCAATTTCTAAGTGATGGACAAAAATTGGACATGGATGGAATTTTTGAAAGTTTAGTAAGGAAGGGCATTTTGGTCATTTGGTAATTAAAAGAAATAAAAAAGGAAAATAAAGCCAAAATTGACTCATCTTTTTCATGGAGGCCGAAATTAGCATGGGGGAAGCCACGGCTAGGGTTTTCAAGCTTTCCAAGCTCAATAGTAAGCCTGTTCTAACCCCGTTTTTCAAGTTCTTTACGTTTTTGGAATCCCGGTAATTTGATTAAGCTTATTCTAGCAATAATTTAAGCTAGGGTTCATATTTGGAAAATTACCCATAGATGAAATGTGTTTATTTTTCTATTTTATGATAGAATATGAGGTTTTAAATTATGTTAGACAACTTGTGCTACTCAGTTTTAAGTGAAAACGAGTAAAAGGGCTTAATCGGTAAAAATACCTAATAGTCATAAGTATATGTTAGAGTGAGAATTTGATGTTTCTATAGAAGGGAAAAGTGATCAGATGTCATAAAACATAAGAATAAGGGATGAAGTTTAATTCCCGAGCCTAGGGGAAAAAGTGTAAATATGCAAAAGTATAGGGCAAAATTATAATTTTGCAAAAGTTTGAGTTAAAGACTGTTTTGAATAGTAAATTAATTAAATAAGTAAAATATGATGTTTTAGATCCCAAAAAACGATATTTGAACCTAGAATAAGAGAAAAATCGAAAATTGGGAAAGCTGGTAAAATGTTTGTTTTAGTATCGAGGTTTACTAATCTAATCCCATTTCCATTCAGGCAAACATGTAATTTTCTGCATCCCAATTGTGGTATTTTATAAAGATATGATCTAGTTTTAAATATGAATGCTTGATGATTAAGCTGAAGATATTTGGTAAGATGATAATCTTGGTATAAATGGATAACTGGTACTATAATAAACAAGGTAAAATGAGTATGAGAGACACATGTATGATGACATACAAATGCTATGTTTGTGGTTTAATTGAGAATATTTAATCATCAAATGAATACCATGTTATATGCTTTTGATTTTGTATAACTGTGTAAGAGATTAAGGTTGACCAAAGCTTGGAAAATAGCCTAGGTATATTCCACACAGGAAGAAACACGACCATGTGTCTCAGCCGTGTATGGAACACGACTTTGGGACACGGGCGTGTGGAGCCTTAAAGCATGAAATTTCCAAGATTTTCGTAAGTTCTCAGTTTAGTCTTGAACCCTTTCTAAAGTATATTTTGGGCTTCGTAGACTCAAATAAAGGACTATGTGTAAGTGAATGAACGTTTTGAAATATGAATGAAATTTTATGGACCGTATTTTATTTTAATGTTTGTATGTTTGTCCGGTAACGCCTCGTGCCTTATCCCGGCCTCGGGGACGAGTAAGTTTTGTTACATTTAGTGGTATCAGAGCAGGTTTAGTCGATTCTCAGACTAACATAGCAAGTATGAGAGTTTAGTTATACATGCCACAAATATGTGATAGTGTGATGTCTCCCGACATTAATGAGGACCATTTTGTTTAAAATGAAGTATTCTCCAACCGAGCTACATCTGACCATTTAATAGTAATATTGAAGTATTTGAATAAAGTGTAGCTATGATGTGTTAAACTCGGGAAGGTATGAATAAGAATTCATGATATATGTATATGTGATAATATGTGAGATGAAAGTTTATATAGCGATATATTTATTCATATTTGATTGGCCTACATATGTTGTTGCATGCTTGACTAAATTAATTAGTAATGACTAAAGTTATTCAAAATTCATAGAATGTATGCTTGTTTGAAATGAGGTAATTGGAAATTTTATGTAAGACGGATATGAATAATAAATTGTTTGAAGTGGATAGTATGATTATAATGACATATGTGGATAATGTGAAAAATATGTCATATAGATATATGTCAAAATCGAGTTAGAGACTGTACGACCTCACCCCCTTACCGATGAGGTGTATATAACGGAAATTCATGAGAATCATGTTGACTAAGTTCCTAAGTGTGGAATCAAAGAGTTCAGTGATAAAATAATTATAGATATGACCAGAGACTGAGAATGGTTGACAAGTGAAGGACAGAGTTAGAGAAATATCAGAGTTGACTGAGTTATCTTGGGATTGAAATTGATGACAGAGTGTTTCTGAAAGTATCGTCTTTCAAAAAATTAGTTAGTAATGCTGGAAATTATGAGAAAGATACTAAACTTCACTCCGGTAAGATTTTCGAGGACGAAAATCTCTAAAAGGGGGAAGAGTTTAATAGCCCAATATTGGGTCTAGTTGGAACAGAGGTTTCAGGACTGCAAAATCTGAGATAGAAATAATTATTTTATGATTATTTTGAGGTCTATGATATGATTGCATGATTGTGTGAATATTTCGTGAAGAAATTCTATGCATAAAGTGCTCAATTTGAAGTTAGGGACTAAATTGAATAAGTTGCAAAACTTAAATTTTAGAAGTTTCTAGTATGAAATTGCTTTGAAATATTAATTAGGAGGTCTTAAATAGCAATTTGATCAATTTCTAAGTGATGGACAAAAATTGGACATGGATGGAATTTTTGAAAGTTTAGTAAGGAAGGGCATTTTGGTCAATTGGTAATTAAAAGAAATAAAAAGGGAAAATAAAGCCAAAATTGACTCTTCTTTTTCATGGAGGCCGAAATTAACATGGGGGAAGCCATGGCTAGGGTTTTCAAGCTTTCCAAGCTCAATAGTAAGTCCGTTCTAACCCCGTTTTTCAAGTTCTTTACGTTTTTGGAATCCCGGTAATTTGATTAAGCTTATTCTAGCAATAATTTAAGCTAGGGTTCATATTTGGAAAAATACCCATAGGTGAAATGTGTTTATTTTTCTGTTTTATGATAGAGTATGAGGTTTTAAATTATGTTAGACAACTTGTGCTACTCGGTTTTGAGTGAAAACGAGTAAAAGGGCTTAATCAGTAAAAATACCTAATAGTCATAAGTATATGTTAGAGTGAGAATTTTATGTTTCCATAGAAGGGAAAAGTGATCAGCATGTCATAAAACATAAGAATAAGGGATGAAGTTTAATTCCCGAGCCTAGGGGAAAAAGTGTAAATATGCAAAAGTTTAGGGGCAAAATTGTAATTTTGCAAAACTTTGAGTTAAGGATTGTTTTGAACAGTGCATTAATTAAATAAGTAAAATATGATGTTTAGATCCCGAAAAACGAGATTTGAACCTAGAATGAGAGAAAAATCGAAAATTGGGAAAGTTGGTAAAATGATCGTTTTAGTGTCGAGGTAAGTTCATATATATAATAAGCATTAATTTATGCATGTTTCAATGTAAAATTGATATATTTATTATAATTTCTAAGGTGTTGAAAGTATGTAAGTTGGTATGATAATAATACAGCAATAATGCTGTAATTTATAAATGAAAGTTAAATTTAGTGAATTAATTGAATTATGTTAAATTAAATGATTATGATGCCAATTTTATGAATTGATTTAAAAATATGTCTATGGTACATGAAGTGCATTGAATTATCATATATAAATGTGATTTCTATGATTATGGTTATTATGGGAAATTTTAAGTTCATATGATTTTTAATAAGGCAATGTGTAATTTAATGTTCTTGTCTTGATATTAAATGAGATGTAAGTTTATATGTAACTAATACATCAATATTACTTGTATTATGATATTTTATAATAATATTGGAAATATGTTTGTGGATAATTACTTGATTAGTGAAATTGTTGGAAAAGAGAGAGAAATCCCGGTTGAACCTTCGGAAAGATTGGATGATACAGATAGTATGTAGCTAGGTCACATGTATGGTGCTGAGTGCACGTCATGTGTACAAGAGAGCTACAAGACATTATGATGTAGCTAGGTCGCATGGGTGATACTATGTGTACACCATGTAGACAAGGGAGCTACGAGATATACGTAGCTAGGTCGCATGCGTGGTTCCAAGTGAAGGATACCATGTAGATAAGAGAGCTACGAGATAAATTGGCTAGGTCACATGGGTGCTACTGAGTGTTCACCATGTGTACAAGAGAGTCGAACTATATGATGGGTGGAGCTATGTGCTGAAACCACCAAGTATTGAGGATTGATCCGAAGTGTTCAATGGGAGACTTTCTATGTATTGCTTTGTGAGTTTTGTGATGAATAAGTGCAGGAACTTGGTTATGTGAATGATGTGTTCATTAAGTGACCAGGATGTGGTAAGGTTATAAACAAGTAAGTTATACATGAGGATGATTTCATGGTGACCTTGTGATCATGGGCCTATACTTGTGATGTATGAAATGTGGTGAAAATGATTTGTGATATGTATGTTAAAATGAGGTTAATACAAAGAAAGCGTGAAAGAGTGAATTAGCAATAAAACTGTTTTGGACAGTAGCAGTGACGTGATTTTGAAAAATAACCAAAAATAGTATAAATTGAATAACAGACTGAATGAGATATCAACTTAAATCTTAATGCGTCTATTTTCATATAAAAGAAACAGAGCAAGAAAAGGAGCTCTATATTTTGAGATATTTATGTTTTTGTGAGACTGTTTTAGAATGATTACGTGATCCCCTGTTCTGACTTTGGAAAATGAAAAAAATTTGGATATAAATAATTAGAGGATTAAACTTATATTTTTAAAATCCCTAATGAGTCTATTTTCAAGATAAATCAACAAGAATATTATCTGAGTTCTGTACTGTGAGATAATTAATTTTTAGTGAAGAGAGGTCAGAACTGTCAAAAAGTGAAACAGAGGAAATTTTAATGAATAAACTGTACTAATTGCCTAAACCAAAACTTATGAAAATTTTATGGTGTAAAGATATGTGAATCTAGTTTTAGGAGAAATTCACGGATCTTAATTTGGAGCTCTGTAGCTCAATTATAAATAAGTAAGTTACTATGACTCGTGTGGATAGTTTGATGTGAACATTTATTAGTAAATTGTGAAATCGTACTTACAAGAATGCTATATACATTAAGGATGTGGAATGGAGAGGAGGAGGAGGAAAATGAATATATGTGGAATACATGGAAACTATTGTATATGAAATATTGATATAATGAAATAAATTATATGTGTTTATAAGAAAACAGAAAGAGAATGATATGTATCATGACATGTATATATATATGACTAGTCTCAATGTAATGCTTGTTGGGTATGGAGTTGATTGAAATGTTTCAGGCAAACATGTAATTTTGCGCATCTCAATTGTGGTATTTTATAAAGATATGATCTAGTTTTAAATATGAATGCTTGATGATTAAGCTGAAAATATTTGGTAAGATGATAATCTTGGTCTAAATGGATAACTGGTACTATAATAAACAAGGTAAAAAGAGTATGAGAGACACATGTATGATGACATACAAATGCTATGTTTGTGGAATTAAGAATATTTAATCATTAAATGAATACCATGTTATATGCTTTTGATTTTGTATAATTGTGTAAGAGATTAAGGTTGACCAAAGCTTGGAAAATAGCCTAGGTATATTCCACACAGGAAGAAACATGACCATGTGTCTCAGCCGTGTATGGAACACGACTTTGGGACACGAGCGTGTGGAGACTTAAAGCATGAAATTTACAAGATTTTCGTAAGTTCTCGGTTTAGTCTCGAACCCTTTCTAAAGTATATTTTGGGCTTCGTAGACTCAAATAAAGGACTATGTGTAAGTGAATGAACGTTTTGAAATATGAATGAAATTTTATGGCCCGTATTTTATTTTAATGTTTGTATGTTTGTCCGGTAATGCCTTGTACCTTATCCCGGCCTTAGGGACAAGTAAGTTTTGTTACATTTAGTGGTATCAGAGCAGGTTTAGTCGATTCTCGGACTAACATAGCAAGTATGAGAGTCTAGTTATACATGCCACAAATATGTGATAGTGTGATGTCTCCCGACATTAATGAGGACCATTTTGTTTAAAATGAAGTATTCTCCAACCGAGCTACATCTGACCATTTAATAGTAATATTGAAGTATTTGAATAAAGTGTAGCTATGATGTGTTAAACTCGGGAAGGTATGAATAAGAATTCGTGATATATGTATATGTGATAATATGTGAGATGAAAGTTTATATAGCGATATATTTATTCATATTTGTTTGGCCTACATATGCTGTTGCATGCTTGACTAAATTAATTAGTAATGACTAAAGTTATTCAAAATTCATAGAATGTATGCTTGTTTGAAATGAGGTAATTGGAAATTTTATGTAAGACAGATATGAATAATAAATTGTTTGAAGTGGATAGTATGATTATAATGACATATGTGGATAATGAAAAAAATATGTCATATAGATATATGTCAGAATCGAGTTAGAGACTGTACGACCTCAACCCCTTACCGATGAGGTGTATATAACGGAAATTCATGAGAATCATGTTGACTAAGTTCCTAAGTGTGGAATCAAAGAGTTCAGTGATAAAATAATTATAGATATGACCAGAGACTGAGAATGGTTGACAAGTGAAGGACAGAGTTAGAGAAATATCAGAGTTGACTGAGTTATCTTGGGATTGAAATTGATGACAGAGTGTTTCTGAAAGTATCGTCTTGAAAAAAATTAGTTAGTAATGCTGGAAATTATGAGAAAGATACTAAACTTCAATCCGGTAAGATTTTTGAGGATGAAAATCTCTAAAAGGGGGAAGAGTTGTAATAGCCAAATATTTGGTCTAGTTGGAACAGACGTTTCAGGACTGTAAAATATAAGATAGAAATAATTATTTTATGATTATTTTGAGGTCTATGATATGATTGCATGATTGTGTGAAAATTTTGTGAAGAAATTCTATGCATAAAGTGCTCAATTTGAAGTTAGGGACTAAATTGAATAAGTTGCAAAACTTGCATTCAAGAAGTTTCTAGTATGAAATTGCTTTGAAAAATTAATTATGAGGTCTTAAATAGCAATTTGATCAATTTCTAAGTGATGGACAAAAATTGGACATGGATGGAATTTTTGAAAGTTTAGTAAGGAAGGGCATTTTGGTCATTTGGTAATTAGAAGAAATAAAAAGGGAAAATAAAGCCAAAATTGACTCTTCTTTTTCATGGAGGCCGAAATTAACATGGGGGAAGCCATGGCTAGGGTTTTCAAGATTTCCAAGCTCAATAGTAAGTCCGTTCTACCCCCTTTTTCAAGTTCTTTACGTTTTTGGAATCCCGGTAATTTGATTAAGCTTATTCTAGCAATAATTTAAGCTAGGGTTCATATTTGGAAAAATACCCATAGGTGAAATGTGTTTATTTTGCTGTTTTATGATAGAATATGAGGTTTTAAATTATGTTAGACAACTTGTGCTGCTCGGTTTTGAGTGAAAACGAGTAAAAGGGCTTAATCAGTAAAAATACCTAATAGTCATAAGTATATGTTAGAGTGAGAATTTGATGTTTCCATAGAATGGAAAAGTGATCAGCATGTCATAAAACATAAGAATAAGGGATGAAGTTTAATTCCCGAGCCTAGGGGAAAAAGTGTAAATATGCAAAAGTTTAGGGGCAAAATTGTAATTTTGCAAAAGTTTGAGTTAAGGACTGATTTGAATAGTGCATTAATTAAATAAGTAAAATATGATGTTTAGATCCCGAAAAACGAGATTTGAACCTAGAATGAGAGAAAAATCAAAAATTGGGAAAGTTGGTAAAATGATCGTTTTAGTGTCGAGGTAAGTTCATATATATAATAAGCATTAATTTATGCATGTTTCAATGTAAAATTGATATATTTATTATAATTTCTAAGGTGTTGAAAGTATGTAAGTTGGTATGATAATAATACAGCAATAATGCTGTAATTTATAAATGAAAGTTAAATTTAGTGAATTAATTGAATTATGTTAAATTAAATGATTATGATGCCAATTTTATGAATTGATTTAAAAATATGTCTATGGTACATGAAGTGCATTGAATTATCATATATAAATGTGATTTCTATGATTATGGTTATTATGGGAAATTTTAAGTTCATATGATTTTTAATAAGGCAATGTGTAATTTAATGTTATTGTCTTGATATTAAATGAGATGTAAGTTTATATGTAACTAATACATCAATATTACTTGTATTATGATATTTTATAATAATATTGGAAATATGTTTGTGGATAATTACTTGATTAGTAAAATTGTTGGAAAAGAGAGAGAAATCCCGGTTGAACCTTCGGAAAGATTGGATGATACAGATAGTATGCAGGTAGGTCACATGTATGGCGCTGAGTGCACATCATGTGTACAAGAGAGCTACAAGACATTATGATGTAGCTAGGTCGCATGGGTGATACTATGTGTACACCATGTAGACAAGGGAGCTACGAGATATATGTAGCTAGGTCGCATGCGTGGTTCCAAGTGAAGGATACCATGTAGACCAGAGAGCTACGAGATAAATTGGCTAGGTCACATGGGTGGTACTGAGTGTTCACCATGTGTACAAGAGAGTCGACCTATATGATGGGTGGAGCTATGTGCTGAAACCACCAAATATTGAGGATTGATCCGAAGTGTTCAATGGGAGACTTTCTATGTATTGCTTTGTGTGTTTTGTGATGAATAAGTGCAGGAACTTGGTTATGTGAATGATGTGTTCATTAAGTGACCAGGATGTGGTAAGGTTATAAACAAGTAAGTTATACATGAGGATGATTTCATGGTGACCTTGTGATCATGGGCCTATACTTGTGATGTATGAAATGTGGTGAAAATGATTTGTGATATGTATGTTAAAATGAGGTTAATACAAAGAAAGTGTGAAAGAGTGAATTAGCAATAAAACTGTTTTGGACAGTAGCAGTGACGTGATTTTGAAAAATAACCAAAAATAGTATAAATTGAATAACAGACTGAATGAGATATCAACTTAAATCTTAATGCGTCTATTTTCATATAAAAGAAACAGAGCAAGAAAAGGAGCTCTATATTTTGAGATATTTATGTTTTTGTGAGACTGTTTCAGAATGATTACGTGATCCCCTGTTCTGACTTTGGAAAATCAAAAAAATTTGGATATAAATAATTAAAGGATTAAACTTATATTTTTAAAATTCCTAATGAGTCTATTTTCAAGATAAATCAACAAGAATATTATCTGAGTTCTGTACTGTGAGATAATTAATTTTTAGTGAAGAGAAGTCAGAACTGTCAAAAAGTGAAACAGGGGAAATATTAATGAATAAACTGTACTAATTGGCTAAACCAAAAATTATGAAAATTTTATGGTGGAAAGATATGTGAATCTAGTTTTAGGAGAAATTCACGGATCTTAATTTGGAGCTCTGTACCTCGAATTATAAATAAGTAAGTGACTATGACTCGTGTGGACAGTTTGATGTGAGCATTTATTAGTAAATTGTGAAATCGTACTTACAAGAATGCTATATACATTAAGGATGTGGAATGGAGAGGAGGAGGAGGAAAATAAATATATGTGGAATACATGGAAACTATTGTATATGAAATATTGATATAATGAAATAAATTATATGTGTTTATAAGAAAACAGAAAGAGAATGATATGTATCATGACATGTATATATATATGACTAGTCTCAATGTAATGCTTGTTGGGTATGGAGTTGATTGAAATGTTTCAGGCAAACATGTAATTTTGCGCATCTCAATTGTGGTATTTTATAAAGATATGATCTAGTTTTAAAAATGAATGCTTGATGATTAAGCTGAAGATATTTGGTAAGATGATAATCTTGGTATAAATGGATAACTGGTACTATAATAAACAAGGTAAAAAGAGTATGAGAGACACATGTATGATGACATACAAATGCTATGTTTGTGGAATTGAGAATATTTAATCATTAAATGAATACCATGTTATATGCTTTTGATTTTGTATAATTGTGTAAGAGATTAAGGTTGACCAAAGCTTGGAAAATAGCCTAGGTATATTCCACACAGGAAGAAACACGACCATGTGTCTCAGCCGTGTATGGAACACGACTTTGGGACACGAGCGTGTGGAGACTTAAAGCATGAAATTTCCAAGATTTTCGTAAGTTCTCGGTTTAGTCTCGAACCCTTTCTAAAGTATATTTTGGGCTTCGTAGACTCAAATAAAGGACTATGTGTAAGTGAATGAACGTTTTGAAATATGAATGAAATTTTATAGCCCGTATTTTATTTTAATGTTTGTATGTTTGTCCGGTAACGCCTTGTACCTTATCCCGACCTTGGGGACAAGTAAGTTTTGTTACATTTAGTGGTATCAGAGCAGGTTTAGTCGATTCTCGGACTAACATAGCAAGTATGAGAGTTTAGTTATACATGCCACAAATATGTGATAGTGTGATGTCTCCCGACATTAATGAGGACCATTTTGTTTAAAATGAAGTATTCTCCAACCGAGCTACATCTGACCATTTAATAGTAATATTGAAGTATTTGAATAAAGTGTAGCTATGATGTGTTAAACTCGGGAAGGTATGAATAAGAATTCGTGATATATGTATATGTGATAATATGTGAGATGAAAGTTTATATAGCGATATATTTATTCATATTTGTTTGGCCTACATATGCTGTTGCATGCTTGACTAAATTAATTAGTAATGACTAAAGTTATTCAAAATTCATAGAATGTATGCTTGTTTGAAATGAGGTAATTGGAAATTTTATGTAAAACAGATATGAATAATAAATTGTTTGAAGTGGATAGTATGATTATAATGACATATGTGGATAATGAAAAAAATATGTCATATAGATATATGTCAGAATCGAGTTAGAGACTGTACGACCTCACCCCCTTACCGATGAGGTGTATATAACGGAAATTCATGAGAATCATGTTGACTAAGTTCCTAAGTGTGGAATCAAAGAGTTCAGTGATAAAATAATTATAGATATGAGCAGAGACTGAGAATAGTTGACAAGTGAAGGACAGAGTTAGAGAAATATCAGAGTTGACTGAGTTATCTTGGGATTGAAAATGATGACAGAGTGTTTCTGAAAGTATCGTCTTGAAAAAAATTAGTTAGTAATGCTGGAAATTATGAGAAAGATACTAAACTTCAATCCGGTAAGATTTTTGAGGATGAAAATCTCTGAAAGGGGGAAGAGTTGTAATAGCCCAATATTTGGTCTAGCTGGAACAGACGTTTCAGGACTGTAAAATCTAAGATAGAAATAATTATTTTATGATTATTTTGAGGTCTATGATATGATTGCATGATTGTGTGAAAATTTTGTGAAGAAATTCTATGCATAAAGTGATCAATTTGAAGTTAGGGACTAAATTGAATAAGTTGCAAAACTTGTATTCAAGAAGTTTCTAGTATGAAATTGCTTTGAAAAATTAATTATGAGGTCTTAAATAGCAATTTGAGCAATTTCTAAGTGATGGACAAAAATTGGACATGGATGGAATTTTTGAAAGTTTAGTAAGGAAGGGCATTTTGGTCATTTGGTAATTAAAAGAAATAAAAAGGGAAAATAAAGCCAAAATTGACTCATCTTTTTCATGGAGGCTGAAATTAACATGGGGGAAGCCATGGCTAGGGTTTTAAAGCTTTCCAAGCTCAATAGTAAGTCCGTTCTAACCCCGTTTTTCAAGTTCTTTACGTTTTTTGAATCCCGGTAATTTGATTAAGCTTATTCTAGCAATAATTTAAGCTAGGGTTCATATTTGGAAAAATACCCATAGGTGAAATGTGTTTATTTTGCTGTTTTATGATAGAATATGAGGTTTTAAATTATGTTAGACAACTTGTGCTGCTCGGTTTTGAGTGAAAACGAGTAAAAGGGCTTAATCAGTAAAAATACCTAATAGTCATAAGTATATGTTAGAGTGAGAATTTGATGTTTCCATAGAAGGGAAAAGTGATCAGCATGTCATAAAACATAAGAATAAGGGATGAAGTTTAATTCCCGAGCCTAGGGGAAAAAGTGTAAATATGCAAAAGTTTAGGGGCAAAATTGTAATTTTGCAAAAGTTTGAGTTAAGGATTGTTTTGAATAGTGCATTAATTAAATAAGTAAAATATGATGTTTAGATCCCGAAAAACGAGATTTGAACCTAGAATGAGAGAAAAATCGAAAATTGGGAAAGTTGGTAAAATGATCGTTTTAGTGTCGAGGTAAGTTCATATATATAATAAGCATTAATTTATGCATGTTTCAATGTAAAATTGATATATTTATTATAATTTCTGAGGTGTTGAAAGTATGTAAGTTGGTATGATAATAATACAGCAATAATGCTGTAATTTATATTTGAAAGTTAAATTTAGTGAATTAATTGAATTATGTTAAAGTAATTGATTATGATGCCAAGTTTATGAATTGATTTAAAAATATGTCTATGGTACATGAAGTGCATTGAATTATCATATATAAATGTGATTTCTATGATTATGGTTTTTATGGGAAATTGTAAGTTCATATGATTTTTAATAAGGCAATGTGTAATTTAATGTTATTGTCTTGATATTAAATGAGATGTAAGTTTATATGTAACTAATACATCAATATTACTTGTATTATGATATTTTATAATAATATTGGAAATATGTTTGTGGATAATTACTTGATTAGTGAAATTTTGGAAAAGAGAGAGAAATCCCGGTTGAACCTTCGGAAAGATTGGATGATACAGATAGTATGTAGCTAGGTCACATGTATGGTGCTGAGTGCACATCATATGTGCAAGAGAGCTACAAGACATTATGATGTAGCTAGGTCGCATGGGTGATACTATGTGTACACCATGTAGACAAGAGAGCTACGGGATATATGTAGCTAGGTCGCATGCGTGGTTCTAGGTGAAGGACACCATGTAGACAAGAGAGCTACGAGATAAATTGGCTAGGTCACATGGGTGGTACTGAGTGTTCACCATGTGTACAAGAGAGTCGAACTATATGATGGGTGGAGCTATGTGCTGAAACCACCAAGTATTGAGGATTGACCCGAAGTGTTCAACGGGAGACTCTCTATGTATTGCTTCGTGAGTTTTGTGATGAATAAGTGCAGGAACTTGGTTATGTGAATGATGTGTTCATTAAGTGACCAAGATGTGGTAAGGTTTTAAAAAAGTAAGTTATACATGAGGATGATTTCATGGTGACCTTGTGATCATGGACCTATACTTGTGATGTATGAAATGTGGTGAAAATGATTTGTGATATGTATGCTAAAATGAGGTTAATACAAAGAAAGTGTGAAAGAGTGAATTAGCAATAAAACTGTTTTGGACAGTAGCAGTGACGTGATTTTGAAAAATAACCAAAAATAGTATAAATTGAATTAGAGACTGAATGAGATATCAAATTAAATCTTAATGCGTCTATTTTCATATAAAAGAAATAGAGCAAGAAAAGAAGCTTTATATTTTGAGATATTTATGTTTTTGTGAGACTCGTTCAGAATGATTACGTGATCCCCTGTTCTGACTTTGGAAAATCAAAACAATTTGGATAAAAATAATTAGAGGATTAAACTTATATTTTTAAAATCCCTAATGAGTTTCAAGAAAAATCAACAAGAACATTATCCGAGTTCTGTACTTTGAGATAATTAATTTTTAGTGAAGAGAGGTCAGAACTGTCAGAAAGTGAAATAGGGGAAATTTTAATGAATAAACTGTACTAATTGGCTAAACCAAAAATTATGAAAATTTTATGGTGGAAAGATATGTGAGTCTAGTTTCAGGGGAAATTTATGGATATTAATTTGGAGCTCTGTAGCTCGAATTATAAATAAGTAAGTGACTATGACTCGTGTGGACAGTTTGATGTGAGCATTTATTAGTAAAATTGTGAAATCGTACTTACAAGAATGCTATATACATTAAGGATGTGGAATGGATAGGAGGAGGGGGAAAATAAATATATGTGGAATACATGGAAACTATGGTATATGAAATATTGATATAATGAAATAAATGATATGTGTTTATAAGAAAATAGAAAGAGAATGATATGTATCATGACATGTATATATATGACTAGTCTCAATGTAATGCTTGTTGGGTATGGAGTTGAATTGAAATGTTTTAGGCAAACATGTTATTTTGCGCATCTGAATTGTGGTATTTTATAAAGATATGATCTAGTTTTAAATATGAATGCTTGATGATTAAGCTGAGATATTTGGTAAGATGATAATCTTGGTATAAATGTATAAGTGGTACTATAATAAACAAGGTAAAGTGAGTATGAGAGACCCATGTATGATGACATACAAATGCTATGTTTTTGGTTTAATTGAGAATATTTAATCATTCAATGCATACCATGTTATATGCTTTTGATTTTGTATAACTGTGTAAGAGATTAAGGTTGACCAAAGCTTGGAAAATAGCCTAGGTATATTCCACACAGGCAGAAACACGACCATGTGTCTCATCCGTTTATGGAACACGACTTTGGGACACGGGCGTGTGGAGCCTTAAAGCATGAAATTTCCAAGATTTTTGTAAGTTCTCGGTTTAGTCTCAAACCCTTTCTAAAGTATGTTTTGGGCTTCGTAGACTCAAATAAGGGACTATGTGTAAGTGAATGAACGTTTTGAAATATGAATGAAATTTTATGGCCCGTATTTTAGTTTAATGTTTGTATGTTTGTCTGGTAACGCCTCGTACCTTATCCCAACCTCGGGTACGGGTAAGTGGTGTTACAGGTATGGACTTTTTTAGTTCTTTTCTTTCGTCCTTTGGTCACAAGTACATATTGGTAGCAATAGACTATGTGTCTAAATGGGTTGAAGCTGAGGCATATCTGACGAACGATACTAAGGTTGTGATGAAGTTTTTGCAGAAGCATGTGCTTACAAGGTTTGGAAATAGCAAGCATGAATAAATAAGCTCAATGCCTATTCAATAGAATAAAAAAAAGTGATGTGCTAATGGGAATGAACATGTTTAGGATTAGATTGTTGAGAAAGACATGGTACTTTGGTAATCTTTATGACTCACCTTTCTTTTCTTGCAACCCTATCTGGTGTTCAGTTTTCATTCATTATTTTGTTTTCATAATGAGGACATTGTTCTTTTTAAAGGGGGTAAGGCATTTCACATGAATTTTAAAGTATGATTTCAATCTTTTTACTTAAGTATCCTGAAATAATTGAATGTTCAGAAAGAATTTTTGTTCAAATGCAAGCATGATTTCTGATTTTATCTAAGTTATTGGTATGTTGTCTTCAATGATGGAATACTTGTATGATCATTAGCCTTATGTATTATTTGCCATGAAAATTTGATTTCTTTAGAGATAGACATGTGTAAAGTTTTAAAGTCTTTAGAATTGACTTAGTAACTTTCTTGAGGTGAAATCCTAAGAGGTATAAGATTCTAATATGATATATGTAGATTTTCTTTGGATCGTTTGAGCCTTTCAACCGACCATATTAAATTAACCTTTGAAACTTAATTTTTGAGCTTAATGGCCTATTTATTACAAAGTACCTACATTATAAGCCACATTATCGTCTTTTTTATTTTATCCTATTCTTTGGCACCTACCTTAACTGAATTTGTCTTGCTGATCAAAGTTTGAGTAAAGATATGAAAAAATGTACATGCTCTTCACATGATTCAAAAAGAAAAAGAAGAATAAAGGTAAGTTTGTTCAAAAGAATAAAAAGCAAAGAAAATATTTCTCAAATTCTCAAAAATAAAGAGAAAAGTTTGCTCAAAGTCTAAATAGTAAATGTTGAGCATAAGCTCGAAATAAGTTTGGTGGTGTTCCAAAGACCCAATTTTATGAAGGTTGTGACAGAGAAAGATCGAAGACAAGTTAGGATTAAAATGATTGAACCTCAAAATTCACTTCTCTTTATCCCTACCTTTAGCTTAGCCCCAATACAACTTAATAAAAGACCTATTGATTGGATGATTATGGCGACTACATTAGTGGAGAGGAATTACTAAGCTCAACTATGAAGACCACTAATTAAACCTTGGGATTGCGATGTTTAGTTGATAAAGAAAGCATAATGATTGGTGAATGTTATATATAACTTTGAAAATGCATGCAAACTATGAATCATGTTGACATTATGACGTGCTTAGTATAACATTTGGAAATAATATTTGCATTCAAGCAAATTACTAATAAGATGTATTTTTTAGCATGATTTTGTTGATGCATGATTATGTGAGAAAATTGATGTTGCTTTATCATTTTACAAAATTGCCTTAGCAAAAATTGTGCTATGCATGAACATTACTCGGGATGAGTAATGGTTTAAATTTAGGGGTCTGTAAACTTGAAATTATATATGGTTTTTCTATATATTTTTACCAGCTTATTAATAAATACGCTTATCTTGAGTAATTACTATTAAAATAAGTGAATTTTACTTAATTAGTAATATTGGGCATGAATTTATAAAGTATGTGAAATTGTGCTTAATTACATTATTTTTGTACATATTTTATATCATTTCATGTTAATTTATTAAGATTTTGCACTAGTAGGAGGACCATTGAAGATGTGATTAATGTGAATGAAACATGGACATGCACAAATTAATTCATGTGGACGACAAGACCATGCAATTTGGGTCATGAGGTTGATAGTTTGACCCAATAAAAGAGGTGCTAAAAGATGGACATGTCTCATATATTATTGGATTGAGAAACCGTCCAACAAAGTTGATCCAAAGCCCAGTTTCAGCGCAAGTAGGTGGCAGCCCAAAAGAAAGCATTGGGGTATTTAACTGAAGGTCCTTACAGTTAGAAAAAAATAAAAAATTAGCCCAACTACTTTGCTATTGAAACTATCCACCCTATGGCTATTAATAGCCTTGGTTTGAATTCAAAATGAGAAGACTTAGTCATACCCTTTTCCTTGAAATATGGACGGCCATGAGTGGTAGCAAAAGAAGGAATTCAAATGCTATTTTTAGCTAACTCCACCCCTTACCTTCACCTATAAATACCATGCACCTATTACTTCTCAAATCATCTTTCACTCATAACACATTTCTCCTCTCATTTTCTCTACATTCCATTTCCCTTTTCCTTCCCTTGCATAGCCGCCCATATCCTTCCCATCCTTTAGCCACAAAAGTTGTGTCAAATGCATTATTTGGTCGGCCACCTTAGGAACTCCTTAGCAAAAGAAGCATCGAGCAGAAAGGAGGAGCGCATCAGTCAGAATAGATCTGAAAGGCTGCTGAACTAAATAGATTTTACTCTTTCCTCTTGTTATCTATTTTAATTATGTTTACTTTGAGTTTATTGTTTTTAACGTCAACGATGATATTTTAAATCGTATTTGCTAGGATGGTTATGATAATTCAAGAAGATCTATTTTATTCATGTTTAACATGTTTAGCCCTCATTAATCATGTTTTCAATTAATATCATGATGCATTTCATTCATACGTGATTGGGTGTGCTCAGGTTGGCTGAGCGATCCTAACCAGTCAGTGGCTAGTAGACACATAATTGAAAAGTGCGCAACGCTCAATTTACATTCTTAAACCCAACTAAGTTGAAGTTCATAATATCGTTAGTTAGCTCTATTGCCTTGCATAGTTTTTAGGTTTATGTAGTTAAACTGTTGCAAACGTAAATGTCCCTGTGACCTTACATAAATTCTAAGAAACCCTTAGTTAATATGATTAATAAAATGCATATTTAACTAAGTAAAAGACTCCGGAAGGACTTAATTTGGTCTCCAAACTCATGAAAGATCGAGTTGCCGTGGAAGTATTTCCAAACATTATTAAGGATGATAAAATAAATTGAACTGATTAATATGATTATCCTAGCTCATTTAATGTTGATTGTTTTTGTTGCTAAAGATATTTATTCATACCGTAATATCCCGAATTAGGGCATAATCAAAATAGTGGTTTCCTGACCACAAATTCGAGATAGAAATAATTATTTTATAATTATTTTGAGGTTTATGATATGATTGCATGATTGTGTGAATATTTCGTGACGAAATTCTATGCATAAAGTGCTTAAGTTGAGATTAGGGACTAAATCGAATAATTTGCAAAACTTGCATTCTAGAAGTTTTTAGAATGAAATTGCTTTGGAATATTAATGAGGAGGTCTTAAATAGAAATTTGACCAATTTATAAGTTTATGGACAAAAATTTGGACATGGATGGAATTTTTGAAAGTTTAGTAAGGAAGGGTATTTTGGTCATTTTGATATTAAATGAAATAAAATGGGAAAAATACCACAAAAATGGTCATCTTCTCCATTTGTTGCTGCCAAATCTTTCTCTCTCCATAGCTAGGGTTTCTTCAACTTTCAAGCTTAATAGTAAGTGATTTCAAGCCCCATTTTTAATGATTTTTATGTTTTTGAAATCTCGGTAGCTCGATTTAGCTTATGCTAGCAATAATTCAACCTAGGGTTCATATTTGGAAAAATACCCATAGGTGAAATTTGTGTATTTTGGTGTATTATGATAGAATATGGGGTTTTAAATTATGTTAGACAATTTGTGCTACTCGGTTTTAAGTGAAAACGAGTAAAAGTGCTTAATTGGTAAAAATACCTAATAGTCATAAGCACATGTTAGAGTGAGAATTTGATGTTTCCATAGAAGGGAAAAATGATCAAAATGTCACAAAACATAAGAAAATAGGGTGAAGTTTAATTTACGAGATTTGGGGCAAAAGTGTAAATATGTGAAAGTTTAGGGGCAAAATTGTAATTTTTCCAAAATATGATTTTGGGTTGATTTGAATAATATGAGTCCTAATTAGGCTATATTTGAAATGATAGAGCAAGGAAAATTAAAATTCGAGCGAACATCGGCAAAATACCAAGTTGTGGACAAAATGGTAAAAATTACCATTTTCGCATACGAGGTAAGTTCATGTGTAAATGTAGTAACATAATTGTCATTTTAAGTAATTTAATTTTATTTATATGATATGATGATTAATATCATGAAATATTACGTTTTGTTGTTATTATTGAGTAATATGCAAATTATGTGTGCTACTTGTTAAATATGAATTGCTACTGAGTATCAGTTACTATTCCGAAGAGTTCAACGGGAAAATCAATTAAGAGAAAATACATGTGAACATGATTATATGACGAATAAGTGCAGGCTACTAGCGTACCCGATAACTTCGATCACGTGTGTAGTACTAAGTGCAGGCTACTAAGTGTATCAGATTGTTAGGTCACGTGTGTAGTACTAAGTGCAGGTTACTACGTGTACTGGATAATTGGCCACATGTGTAGTACTAAGTGCAGGCTACTATGCGTACCAGATAGCTTGGCTACATATGTGGCACTTATGTGCAAACTTTCTACGTATCCGAATTATATTCCGATTGTGTTCAATGGGTAAAGTTCTAGTGAAATGGAAGAATTCTCGAGATAAAAGTGACCAGTTGGTAAGTGTTATGGAACGAATACTTTGTACAGGTATATACTTAACCCTCGGGTTGAGAGTTCAATATAACAATTGCAATATCCCGAATTAGGGCCTAATCTGAATAGTGGTTTCATGACCACAAATCCGAGATAGAAATAATTATTTTATAATTATTTTGATGTTTATGATATGATTGCATGATTGTGTGAAAATTTCGTGATGAAATCTTATGCCTAAAGTGCTTAAATTGAAATTAGGAACTAAATCGAATAATTTGCAAAACTTGCATTCTAGGAGTTTTTAGTATGAAATTGTTTTGGAATATTAATGAGGAGGTCTTAAATAGCAATTTGACCAATTTCTAAGTCTATGGACAAAAATTGGACATGGATGGAATTTTTGGAAAGTTTAGTAGTAAGGGCATTTTGGTCATTTAGTTATTAAAATGAATTAAAAACAAAATTAAAAGCCAATTTTTGTCCATCTTCTTCATTAGGCCGAAATTTCAAGGGTTCTCCATGGTTAGGGTTTGTTTCAACCTTTCAAGCTCCATAGTAAGTGATTCCAAGCCCCGTTTTTAATGTTCTTTACGTTTTTAGAATCCCGGTAGCTCGATTAAGCTTATGCTAGCAATAATTCAACCTAGGGTTCATATTTGGAAAAATGCCCATAGGTGAAATTTTTGTATTTTGGTGTTTTATGATAGAATATGAGGTTTTAAATTATGTTAGACAACTTGCACTACTCGGTTTTAAACGAAAACGAGTAAAAGGGCTTAATCAGTAAAAATACCTAATAGTCATAAGTACAGGTTAGAGTGTGAATTTGATGTTTCCATAGAAGGGAAAAATGATCATCATGTCATAAAACATAAGAATAAGGGATGAAGTTTAATTCCCGAGCCTAGGGGGAAAAGTGTAATTATGCAAAAGTTTAGGGGCAAAAATGTAATTTTGCCAAAATTCGTATTAAACGTTGTTTTGATGAATGTGTGTATTAAATAAGATTAATTTGGCATTATAGATCAAGAGAAACGAGATTCAAGTCGCGAACAAGGGAAAAACAAAGTTTACAAAGAATAGGCTCGATTGCTAATAATTTTGTACCGAGGTAAGTTCATGTGTAAATGTAGTAACATAATTGTCATTTTAAGCAATTTAATGTTGTTTGTATCATATGATGCTGATTATTATCATGAAATATTATGCTTTGTGGTTATTGTTGAATAATATGTAATTATGTGAATTACTTGATGAGTATGAACTATCACCGAAGTATCGATTTCGATATTCCGTGGAAGACGGCAAAGATGTGTGATCGAGGAAAACGCCCGTTTGAACCTTGGGAATAGATTAGAATACAAGTGACATGTCACTAGGATGGTTGAGTTCCGAACTCGCTGAGTTGAGTCCGAGTTCGTGAGATGTAACTAGGCATCCGAGCTAGTTGAGTTGATTCCGAGTTCACTTATGGATGTGAATGCCCGAGCTCGTTGAGTTGAGTCCGAGTTCACTTATGGGCGGGTTACATGGTAGCTTGGCTACATAAGTTCCGCAGGCTATTGAGTTTGTCTAGCTGCGGGTATGACACTTACGTTCATGAAATCCGTGTATTCGAATTATATTCCGATGTGTTCAACGGGTGAATCTTACGTGAATAAGAAGAAGGCCTAAAACGAAGGTGACATGTTGGTAAGTGTGGTAAATGAGAAAATTTGGCAGGTATGTGCTTAAACCCTCGGGTTGAAAACTTGGTATGGTGAAATCGTAGAAAGGTATTAAATGTAAATGAAACATGAATGTCTTGGTGTTGTTTATGCAAATGATGTTTTATGTGAGATTGTGTGATTATGTTACTTGCTATTTGCATGTGAACTTACTAAGCATTTGTGCTTACTCCCTCATTTTCTTTCATTGTAGTTTTGACAAGCCGGCTTGAGAATCGGGATAGGTCGAAGACTCGTTCACACTACCCGAAGGCTTAAATTGGTAGAATGGCTTGTGTATTTTGAATGTGGCATGTAATGCAAAACACTCACTTTGTGTAATTGATCTTATGATATGGCTATGGTTTGGTAAGAAAAGGGTTTGTAAATGATTAGCCATTGGAATGGCCAATCTAAGTCATATTTGATGTTATGTATGTTTAAAATGCTATTTAGTCCATGAAAATCCTTAGTAAAGTGAAATTTGCCATAAAACAGAATCTGACAGCAGCAGTGATGTAAATTTGAAAAATCACTAAAAATAGTAGAAATGGAATTAAATGATGAGTAAGTTATTAAATTGAAGCTTAATGAGTCTATTTTCATATGTATTGAACAAAACAGGTATATAAATTATATTTTATGAGATACTTTAATTTTTGTGAAACAGGTCCAGAGTGATTTCTAGATCCCCTGTTCTGACTTTAAAAATTAAAAGATTACTTATTGAGTCTAGTTTTAAGAGAAAGAAACTTCATAGTCATTGAAATTCTGTACAGAGAGATATCTGATTCGAAATATACAGAGGTCAGAGCAGTCGAACCCTGAAACAGGGGAGACTTTAACTAATAAACTGTACTAATTGGCTTGACCAAAAATTCTAGAAAAAACTAAGTAAATAGGTATATGAGTCTTGTTGGTCAAGGAGGAGGAGAAGGGGCTCAGGAAGCCTTTCTCCAGATGATGAGTGCCTGGTATACTGAGTTCGTTCGTACGAACCCGAACACACAACCTCCCCCACCTCCCCCGATTCCTCAACCTGTACCCCGATGCCACAAGGTGTAGATCTAATGAAATTTCACAGAACTCCAGTTGATAGAATCCGTAAACAAGGGGCCGAAGAATTCAGGGCAAATATTGATGATGATGCCGAGAAAGCAGAGTTTTGGCTCGAGAATTCTATTCGAGTATTTGATGAATTGTCTTGTACACCTGAGGAATGCTTGAAATGTGCTATATCATTATTGAGGGATTCAGCTTATCATTGGTGGAAGACATTAACTTCAGTAGTACCGAAAGAGAAAGTAACTTGGGAGTTCTTTCAAGAAGAATTTCGAAAGAAATATATCAGTGAAAGATTTATTCATCAAAAGCATAAAGAGTTTCTTGAATTAAAGTAGGGGAACATGACAGTTACTGAATACGAAAGGGAGTTTGTCAGGTTGAGTAAGTATGCTAGAGAATATATTCCTACAGAAGCTAAAATGTGCAGACGATTTGAAGACGGACTCAATGAAGACATCAAAGTATTTGTTGGGATTCTTGAATTAAAAGAAATGGTAGTACTGGTTGATCGAGCTTGCAAGGCTGAAGAACTAATTAAAGAGAAGAAAAAGGTAGAGGCTGAGACTAGAAATTGGAAGAAAAGACCGACGAGCAATTCATTCTCACAGCAATCCAAAAAATCTAGAAATATGAATCCTCATTCACAGGTTTCGGCTGGACAATCATATGGAAATTCTAAGAAGCAAAATGTGGGTCCTAAATCTCAGACTACTTCTGCGGCTAGTGTGGGAAATATGAGATTTGTTAAGCCTGAGTGCCAGCGGTGTGGCAGAAATCATTTTGGCCCATGTAGAGCTAGTGGTGCAGACTCGAGGGGAATATATTCGAGGAAAGCTGGAAATGAAGCCAGCAGCAAAAATGTAGCCAGAGATTCAGCAGCAAAATCTGAAGCAAGGGCTCCAGCTAGAACTTATGCTATAAAGGCACGTGAAGATGCTTCATCACCCGATGTGATTACTGGTATATTTTCTCTTTATGATGTTAATGTTATTGTTTTGATTGATCCCAGTTCTACTCATTCATATGTATGCATGAAACTGGTGTCTAGTATGAGTATACCTGCTGAGAACACATAATTTATGATTAGAGTGTCGAATCCATTAGGCAAAGTGTGATAGTTGATAAAGCATGCAAGAAATGCCCTTTAATGATTCGGGGTCATTACTTTCGGGCCGACTTGATGTTGTTGCTATTTGATGAATTTGATGTTATTTTGGTAATGGATTGGTTGACATTGCATGATGCTATAATAAATTGCAAAGAAAAGGTTATAGAATTAAAGTGTGAAAGTGGTGAAATTCTGCGGGTTGAACCAGACAAATCAGAGGCATTATCTAGTATGATTTCTTCGATGTCGGCTCAGGGATATTTGAGAAAGGGTTATGAAGCTTATTTGGCTTATGTAATTAATACAAAAGAAGTTGAAAAGAAAGTTGAATCAGTACTGGTTGTGTGTGAATTTGTGGACGTATTTCCAGAAGAATTGCCGGGTTTGCCTCTAGTCAGGGAAGTAGAATTTGGTATTGATTTGATACCGGGAACAACTCCAATCTCGGTTGCTCCATATAGAATGGAACCAGCAGAGTTGAAAGAATTAAAGTCACAGTTGCAAGAGTTGATTGATAAAGGCTTTGTGAGACCGAGTTTTTTACCTTGGGGTGCTCCCATGTTATTTGTGAAAAAGAAGGATGGTTCTATGAGATTGTGTGTTGACTATCGGCAGTTAAACAAGGTGACAATCAAAAACAAGTATCCGTTGCCAAGGATTGATGATTTGTTTGATCAGCTAAAAGGAGCGACATGGTTTTCAAAGATTAACTTGAGATCTGGGTATTAATAGCTGCGAGTAAAAGAGTCGAATGTGCCTAAAACTGCTTTTAGAACAAGGTACGGTCATTATGAATTTTTAGTTATGCTATTCGGGTTGACAAATGCTCCTGCTGTGTTTATGGATTTAATGAATCGCATATTTCGGCCATACTTGGACAAATTTGTTGTGGTGTTTATGTAACGCCCCCACGCCCGAAGCCGTCGCTGGAGTCGAGCTTGAGGGGTTACCGGACATAATTTATCAAATTAAGAACTTCAAATTATTTGTTTCTACATTCACAGCTTTCTAGCTACACGCGTCATAGTTACAAGAAAAATCATATCTCGAGTTACGAAACTCAAAATAAAGATCCATAAATTTTCCCTAAATCTAGACTCATATATATATTTAATAATTGTTTTCTAGAATTTTTGGTTGAGCCAATTAGTACAGTTTATTACTTAAAGTCTCCCCTATTTCAGGGTTCGACTACTCTGACATCTGTGTATTAAAAATCAGATATCTCTTTATACAGAATTTCAATGACTACAAAGTTTCTTTCTCTTAAAACTAGACTCAACAAGGAATCTTTACATATAAATAATGACTTCTAATTATTTTTTTACAATTTATTATGAATTTTTAAAGTCAGAATAGAGGATCCAGAAATCACTCTGGCCCTGTTTCACAAGCTTTCAAATATCTCATAAAGTATAATTTATATGCCTGTTTTTTTTAATCCATATGAAAATAGACTCATTAAGCTTCAATTTCATCACTTTCTCATCATTTAATTTCATTTATACTATTTTTAGTGATTTTTCAAATTCATGTCATTGCTGCAGCAACATTCTGTTTTAAGGCAAATTTCATCTTTTCATGAGTTGTTATGAACTAGATAACCTATTAAACTTCCATGATATCAAACATGATCTAAATTTAACCATCACCATGACTTATCAATATCAAACATTTTCTCAACCAATCATGGCCATATCATAAAATTATTTACACAAATAGGTATATTGCTATACATGCCATACTTAAGTAGTTGTACAAGCCATTTACCAAGATAAAAGTCCTTTGGATAGTGTGATCGAACCTTCGACCCGTCCCGATTCTCGAGCTGGCATGTTCAAAACTACAGTGAATGAAAAGGAAGGAGTAACCATAAATGCTTAGTAAGTTCATATGTAAATAACAAGTAACATAACAATACAAATATACCAAACAACTTTAGCATGGTATCACCAAAACATATGTCACATTTCTAAACATCATTCCTCATCTTACCACCTTATTGTTGTTGTATCTATTTTCAACCCGAGGGTTAAGAACATACCTGTCCAAAGTGTCCATTTCACAACACTTACCAAAACGTCGCTTGCATCTTAAGTGTTCTTCCATTTCACTAGAAATTTCACCCGTTGAACACATCGGAATACAACTCGGATACACGGATAATTTGCACATAAGTGCCTCATATGTAATCAAGAAATCATGTAACCCGCCCCTAAGTGAACTCGGAATCAACTTAACGAGCTCGGGCGTTCGCATCCATAAGTGAACTTGGACTCAACTCAACGAGTTCGGATGCCTAGTTACATTTCACGAACTCGGACTCAACTCAACGAGTTCGGACATTCGCATCCATAAGTGAACTCGGACTCAACTCAACGAGTTCGGATGCTCAACCATCCTAGTGACATGTCACTTGTATCCTAATCTATTCCTAAGATTCAAACGGGCTTTTTCCCTCGATCTCGCATTTGTCGTCTTCCATGGAATATTGGAACCGATACTCGATAGCAACTCATATTTATCAAGTAGTAAACATAATTTACATATTACTCAATATTAACCACAAAGCATAATATTTCACGATTAAAAATCAGCATATCATATAATTAACATTAATAACTTAAAAATAACATTTATGCTACATTATTTACACATGAACTTACCTTGGTACCAAAATATAAAGATTTTGCAATTTAGTCCACAGTCTTTTCTTTTCCTCGATCGCGACCTGAATCTCGTTTCTCTTGATCTATAATGTCAAATTAATCTTATTCAATACATACATTCATCAAAACAGCATTTAATACGAACTTTGGAAAAATTACACTATTGCCCCTAAACTTTTGCATAATTACACTTTTGCCCCTAGGCTCGGGAATTAAACTTTATTCCTTATTCTTATGTTTTATAACATGCTGATCATTTTTCCCTTCTATGTAAACATCAAATTCTTACTCTAACATATACTTGTGACTATTAGGTATTTTTGCCGATTAAGCCCTTTTACTCGTTTTTCACTCAAAACCGAGTAGCACAAGTTTTCTAACATAATTTAAAACCCCATATTCTATCATAAAACATCAAAATACACAAATTTCACCTATGGGTATTTTTCCAAATATAAACCCTAGGTTGAATTATTGCTAACATAAGCTTAATCGAGCTATTGGGATTCCAAAAACGTAAAGAACATTAAAAACGGGGCTTGGAATCACTTACTATGGAGCTTGGAAGCTTGAAACAAACCCTAACTATGGAGAACCCTTGAAATTTCGGCCTAATGAAGAAGATGGACAAAAATTGGCTTTTAATTTTGTTTTTAATTCATTTTAATAACTAAATGACCAAAATGCCCTTACTACTAAACTTTCCAAAAATTCCATCCATGTCCAATTTTTGTCCATAGACTTAGAAATTGGTCAAATTGCTATTTAAGACCTCCTAATTAATATTTCAATAAATTTTATAGTAAAAACTTCTAGAATGCAAATTTTGCAACTTATTCGATTTAGTCCCTACTTTCAATTTAAACACTTTAGGCATAGAATTTCATCACAAAATTTTCACACAATCATGCAATCATATCATATTCATCAAAATAATTATAAAATAATTATTTCTATCTCGGATTTGTGGTTACGAAACCACTATTTCGATTAAGCCCTAATTCAGGATATTACAACTCTTCCCTCCCCTTTTAAGGATTTTCGTCCTCGAAAATCTTACCGGTAAACAGGTGTCGGTATTGGTTTTTCATAGTTTCTTCAGGTTCCCATGTAGTCTCTTCTACCCCATGCTTTTGCCAGAACTGTGACAGCCCTAAATTGACCCTAGTCGAAAAGTGGTTTCGGGACCACGAAACCGAGTCTTATAAATAATTAAAGGTTATATTCTGTGTTTATGATGTGCGTAAATGCTTGAGTGATAGTTCCATACTTTAATATGGTCAGTGTATGTGAAATTTATTAGTAGGGACTTATGTGAGACAATTTAGAAATATGCTAGGCAAGTGTTCAAGTGGCCTATTAATATATGTGGGAAAGTGCTTGTCCTTGCATGTCAAATTAGCCAAATTAAAGCATAGTGGCCGGCCATGCTATGGGTGGAAACATGTCACAAACATGTTATGTTAGTGATGTATGTTAGGAAAAATAAAATAAGGAGCATGGTAATAAAATAATGAAAGGGAATATGATGAAAAAAAAAAGAAAGAAAGAATGTGTGTGATTGTTTCCCCCCCTTTTGCCGTGAATGGAAGAAAGAAAACAAAAAAAAAAGTGTTCATCCTTGAACATCTTTGGCCTAATAGAAGAAAGAAAGGAAGGGAATGAGCTTGGAGAAAATCGGCTATGGAGGCTCACTAGATTAAGGTGTGTTTAATGTTGCTTTGAAAGTTCATACATCCCTTGGATGATTGGTCTAAATTCTAGCTATCTCATGGATGGATTTGGGATTATTAGAGAGTTAGTATTCGACTAAGAGGCTTCAAAAGTTTTAGTTGAAGCCTTGAGACTATTAGCATGTTAGCTATATGGATGTGTTATGATGCTTGAGGTGTTAGGTAAATTTGAACTCATCACCAAGTTCTTTAAGCAATCCAAGCTAAAAGTTTCGGTATTGAGGTATCTTGAGCATTCGGCCATGGTAGGAAATAGAGGGTAAATATGGTTGTTGTTGGATGAAGTAGGGTCTAACAAATGAGCACATATGTGCATTAGATGCTAGATGGAGAAGAATCGGCTAGCAAGTTGTGTGCTAAGGCCGAATATAATTTTGTATATTAATGAGTAATGCATGTGTTGAATTGATGGAAAGGGAGAGGATGCTTTAATAGTGTATATATGTGTATTAGCCAAGTTTTTAACTTGAAACAAAATGGGGTTTAGTCAATACAAGTGACCATACTTGTAGAGTGTATTAAGTGTTGCAATCGGCCTCAGCATAGACATGTATGTTCGGCCACATGAATGAGTACATAAGTTGATGTGTATGTTCGGCCATAGGTAAGCATATTGATGGCT
Organism: Gossypium hirsutum; assembly: GCF_007990345.1. Classification (NCBI taxonomy): domain Eukaryota; kingdom Viridiplantae; phylum Streptophyta; class Magnoliopsida; order Malvales; family Malvaceae; genus Gossypium; species Gossypium hirsutum. The sequence continues at coordinate 62,882,242 of NC_053429.1, read as the reverse complement.
TTACCTTGACTTAGAAATTCGGCTAAGGGGAAATATTAGCTAATATGTTGAATTCGATACGTGATTTCGTACATATGTGACTCTAATGTCTAATGTATATATGGGCTAAGTACCTTGAGCTTCTCTTTTGATGTTCGAATGAATTGTATTAAATTGCTTAATGTGATTAAAAATGCGTATGACCATTTTGTATTTGAGCTAAAGGTGGCCATATGACCCATCAAATTCATTGTCATGTTCGGCCATAAGCTAGCATAATGAGACTTTAATAAGTTAAATTTGTTTGAATTAGCTCAAGAGCTTAGAGGACCAAAGTTGGATAAGGGAAAGGAAAAAGTGATCGAATAGCCGCCGAAATCGTTCGACAACATACAAGGTAAGTTTTCGAGTAATGGAGCTTAGATTATGATTCGATTAGATTATGTCTTGAGTAAATCAAAATCATGCTCTTTGTATGTGGCTATTGAGCCGAAATTTGTAAGTGTGATAAGTGTTTTGTGTTTGAGCTTTGGTAATGAAAATTAAATATGGATGTGTCATGATTATTGATATATGTGCATGGTTATTCGAATGATATCCGGGCTAAGTCCTGAAGGCTTTTGTGCTAGGTGACTATAACCGGACTAAGATCAAAGGCATTCGTGCGAGTTGCTATATCCGGGCTAAGACCCGAAGGCATTTGTGCTAGCGATTATATCCAGGCTAAAACCCGAAGGCATTTGTGCTAGCGACTATATCCGGGCTAAGTCCCGAAGGCATTTATGCTAGTGACCACATCAAGCTAAGACCCGAAGGCCTTGCGCAAGTAGTTATATCCGGCTAAATCCCGAAGATTTCTTGAGTTTGGGAATGAGCGATCTGCTGTAATAATTTCAATTAATACACTCGTAAAATCTCAACAACGAGGTATGTGTTGTACATGCATTGGATTAATTGATTCCTCTTAAATAGCATTCGCTCAGTCGATTAAGGAGCTCCCGGTTTTTGGTTAAGTTGATCCCTTATGTATGAATATAAGGGTTGGAAATGTGAAGTAGCACTGATTTTTGAGAATATATGTGTATATGAAATTATCCGTTTAGTTATATGAATGCTATACTTCAGTTGAGCCTAATTCCATTGCTCAAAACTTACTAAGCATTAAATGCTTACTCCGTTTCTTTGAATCTCTGTTTTATAGATTTTGGTTCGTCAGCTATCGGACTCGGGAGTGTCGAAGTCGAAGTCGCCCACACTATCAAAGCCCCTTTTGGTGCACTTTTGGTTGAACTTTGAAATGGCATGTATAGGACTACCCTTTTTGTTGTTGGTCATGGACCCTTAGGTTTTGTATAAATTTGGATAGCCATGCGAAAATGGCTTATATACACTTTGAGCTTAATTTTATAATCGTCTTGTATGATGTTCATTAAGAGGTATGGAAATGTTTGGGAACGATTAGCCATTGGAATGGTTAATCATGATCATATTTTGTGCTATTTATGCAAAAGGGCTAGTTGAGTTGTAACACCCCGAACTCAAAACCGACACCGGAGTCGAACACGAGGTGTTAACTGACTTTAACCCCTTATAAAATTTATTTTCCAGACACTGCCCAATCTGTGTACTAGTCGTTTTAAAAATCATATCTTGAGTTTCGTAACTCGAAAATCAGTTCCGTAATTTTTCCCAGAAACTAGACTCATGTGCCCATCTATGTATTTTTTTCTAGAATTTTTGGTCGGGCCAATTAGTACAGTTTATTAGTCAAAGTCTCCCAAGTTGCAGGGGTCGACTACACTGACCTTTGCCCATTACGACTTGGATATCTCCCTGCACGGGGCTTCAATACTGATGCCGTTTGTTTCTATGAAAACCAGACTCAGAGAGGAATCTGTACATATATGGTACGACCCCTAATTATCTCTGGTTAATTTATAATGAATTTCCAAAGTCGGAGCAGGGAATCCAGAAACCGTTCTGGCCCTGTCCCACAAAAATCTGATTATCTCTTAATATACTGCCCATATGATCTTTTCGTTACTTCCTCATGAAAACAGACTCATCGAGCTTCGATTACATAATTTATTCATCAATTAATTCCACTCCTACTATTTTTAGTTATTTTTCAATCTCATGACACTGCTGCTGCCAGCATCTGTTACGAAAGTAACTAGGTCCATTTCATGCCTACCCTTGATCCAACTCATTCGAACATTCGTGCCATTTTCGCATGGCTTAAAGTTTACATGCCAAAGCTCAAACACAACGTAATAGCTTATACATGCCAAAATGTTCCTCTAAGCCAACTAAGAAGAAAGTACCAAAACTTGCTATCCGGTGTGATGACTTCGATGACGGCCCGACCCCGTAAAAATAGATGAGTCCAAACAACCTATAATGGGTGACAAGGAAACATCGAGTGAGTTTATAACTCAGCAAGTCATAAGCAATGCACTACCATCTATCAATAACATTATCACAAGAGGAAACAAAATGGAACGAGACAATTTACTCCATCCATACCGGACCATACCATAGTTCCTCCAACCTATCGATTCAATTTCATATCAATTCATGCATTCACATTCTATATACTCATCAATAGGACATTGAAGCATTTTCATAAATCGATTTATTTTCGTTACAATCAAACGACTAAACGGCCTTTCACCCATCCTACGATAAATTTTATGTACGTGACTTCAAGTATATTTGTCACATAGGTTCGAACTTACCGAGCTCAACACCAAGTATAAGCATAGCACCTATTAGCCACGTACTCAAGACACTTACCCGATCCGCTGTCCGCGATCGACTCAATAGTGTCGCACACATAGTGTCCATAATGATTCACGAATGTATATTGAGCCCGCACACTCAGTGCTATATAATCAACTCGCACACTTAGTGCTACGTAATCAAATCGCACACTTAGTGCTACATAGTCAAACTCGCACACTTAGTGCCGCATGGTCAATTCGCACACTTAGTGCATCATATTCAATTCGCACACTTAGTGCAACATAGTCGAATCGCACACTTAGTGCTGTACAATTTAATCCCGCGCACTTAGCGCCAATCTCATGGTCATAAATGGTCATCCCGCACGTTTAGTGCCGAGATCAACAACTCAGTACATCTTACCTCTTTTCTTTCATTCAACAATTTCATCATCACATACGTACATGCATATATATATACGTATATTTATTCATTCCATTCAGCATCAATACATACACATTATGACCATTTGAAATAATACCAACTACATGCTTAATGACTTACCTCGTGTTGGGTAAGACGGTTCCAACTCGGCTACTCGATAACCTTTTCTTTGCCTTTGCTCGATTCACCTCCTTTAACTCCTTGAGCTAAATCAATAATTTAACTAGTTTAACCACCTTGTTAAAAATTTACAATCCAATTTCACATGTATATGTATGTTAGTATATTCGGCTAATAACCTCATGCAACTACCAAAGCCGAATCAACTAAATATACTTATGAATATATATATATCATCATCGAAATCACCTAAGCTTAGACATCAATTTTTTTATTCCAAGCAAGTTGCCGAATGCAACCTTACTAAATTTTCATGGATTCAAGTCATGGATTCAATATACCATTACCATGAAATCAACAACCAAAATTCATAGACAATTTAGGAAAATCACATTACAAATCTCAAATTCAAACAAAGACCATGGCCGAAATGCACATATAACCACATAACAAAAATATTGAACCTTTGGTTGCCTAACTAGCTTAACATCCATCAAATTTTAAATCAAGAAACTCACCTCATCTACAATCAACCCTCAATACCCTAAAGCATCAAAAACGACAACAAAGAAATACAACCATCCATGGCCGAATGTCATCTTCTTAACTTTACAAAAAAAACATTTGCCATGAGCTAGCTTCTATACTTGATGGCCACTCCAAATATACAAAGATTTTCAATGATAGAGCATTAACATACCTTAATCCACTTAAAGGACCACCTTGGCCGAATCTTGCTTCCTCTTCTTCCTCTAGTTAGAACAATTGCAAAAGAAAGAAAACATGAACACTCCTTCTTCCCTCCTTATTAAGCATTCAAACTCCCTCATTTTTCATGCCACAACATCAAAAACTCCCCCTAGGCACAAGCAATGGCCGAATTCTTTCCAAGTTTTTTTCTCCCCTCTTTTTCTTGGTTTTTCGGCTAGGAGATGGCAAGTATGACACCCATTTTTTTTTTGTTCCCTTTTCTATTATTATCCCCATCATTTGTTCACCAAAAGAAAACATATTAAATTAGAATGAGTGGAGCATCATCACTCCTTGGCCGGCCACCATGTATTTTATGGGCAATTTGACATGCAAAGCCATGCTTCCTCACCCTATTATTAATTACTCCTTGTAATTCATCTATCATCTTTTCTAACTTCGTCAACTAGGTCCTTTTTGAATTAATTCACAATCCTAATGCTAATATTAAGCATTTAATTTCTCATATATTCACTGTCACACAAAAATTTATGCAATTAAAACACAAAAATAAATTTTTGGCTCGGTAATGTGGTCTCGAAACCACATTCCGACCAGGGTCTAATTTGGGTTGTCACAACTCTCCCCCACATAAGAAATTTTCATCCCCGAAAATCTTACCGGTAAATAAATTTGGATTCGATCCTTCATAGAGTCCTCAAGTTCCCAAGTGGCTTCTTCAATTCCGTGTTTATGCCACAGTACTTTCACTAATGAGATTTTCCTGTTTCGTAGTTCTTTTACTTCATGTGCTAAAATACGAACTGGTTCTTCTTCGTAACTTAAATTAGATTGAATCTCGATCTCCGATGGAGGAATTATGTGCGATGGATCGGACCTATATCGTCGAAGCATCGAGACATGAAAAACGTTGTGAATCTTTTCGAGCTCAGGGGGCAAAATTAATCGGTATGCAACGGGTCCAACTCGTTCGGATGCTTCGTACGGACCGATGAACCTCGGACTCAATTTGCCCTTATGACCAAATCTAAGCACCTTCTTCCAGGGTGAAACTTTGAGAAATACTTTGTCTCCAACCTGATATTCAATGTCTTTTCTTTTCAAATCCGCATACGATTTCTGACGATCTGTGGCTACCTTCAGACTTTCACGGATTACCTTTACTTTCTGTTCGGCATCTTTAATCAAATCAACTCCGAAAATTTTACTTTCACCGAGCTCGGTCCAAAACAATGGTGTACGGCATTTACGACCGTACAAAGCCTCGTAAGGTGCCATCTTAATACTTGATTGGAAACTATTGTTGTAAGCGAATTCGATCAAAGGTACATACCGTTCCCATGAACCACTAAACTCAAGGATGCAGCATCTCAGCATATCCTCGAGTATCTGAATTATCCGCTCGGATTGACCATCGGTTTGGGGATGAAAAGCGGTGCTAAAATGCAGCTTGGTACCCAAAGCTTCTTGCAATTTCTTCCAAAATCGCGAGGTGAATCTCGGATCTCTATCCGACACGATAGAAATAGGTACTCCATGTAATCTCACAATCTGAGAAACATACAATTCGGCTAGTTTATCCAATGAAAAATCCGTACGCACGGGGATAAAGTGAGCCGACTTAGTCAGCCTATCAACAACCCAAATCGCATCCTTCTTACTTGCGGACAATGGCAGTCCGGACACAAAGTCCATTGTGACTCGGTCCCATTTCCACTCGGGTATCATGATCGGCTGAAGTAACCCTGAAGGCACTTGATGTTCCGCTTTCACTTGTTGACATATTAAACATCTCGAAACAAAGTCGGAGATGTCTCGCTTCATACCATGCCACCAAAACCGACGTTTCAAGTCGTTGTACATTTTCGTGCTCCCCGGGTGAATTGACATTCGGCTACAATGGGCTTCGTTCAGGATCATCGGAATGAGTTCTGAATTCCTTGGAACGCACAAACGACTCCTAAACCTCAAACAACCATCATCATCAATCTGAAACTCCGATTCCTTGTTCGGAACACACTCAGCTCGTTTTGCAACCAATTCATCATCGACTTTCTGAGCTTCACGAATTTGATGAGTCAATAATGGTTTGGCTTTTAATTCAGCTACTAACACATTGTCAGGTAGAACAGACAAGTGTACATTCATCGCTCGCAAAGCAAACAGTGATTTCCGGCTTAAGGCGTCCGCAACCACATTAGCCTTCCCCGGGTGGTAATCAATGACAAGCTCGTAATCTTTCAACAACTCAAGCCAACGTCTTTGTCGCAGATTCAAGTCTCGTTGAGTCATCAAATATTTGAGACTTTTGTGATCCGAAAACACATGGCACTTCTCCCCAAACAAATAATGTCGCCATATTTTCAATGCAAACACAATGGCGGCTAGTTCGAGATCATGGGTCGGATAATTTCTCTCGTGTGGCTTCAATTGTCTCGACGCATAGGCCACAACTCGACCTTCTTGCATCAATACGCAACCCAACCCAAGTAGGGATGCGTCACTATAAACGACAAACTCTTTACCCTATTCGGGTTGCACCAAAATTGGAGCTTCAGTCAAATGAGTTTTCAGTTGATCAAAGCTTTTCTGACATTTCTCCGTCCATTCGAACTTAACATTCTTTTTAAGCAACTTCGTCATTGGTGTGGCTATCATCGAGAAACCTTTGACAAATCGTCGGTAATAACCGGCGAGCCCTAGAAAGCTCCGGACTTCGGTAACATTTCTCGGAGGCTTCCAGTTAAGTATGGCTGAAATTTTGCTCGGGTCAACCCGAATACCCGATGCGGATACCACATGACCCAAGAACCTAACCTCTCTTAACCAGAACTCACACTTACTGAACTTAGCATATAACTGCTTATCCCGCAAAATTTGCAACACTAGCCTCAGATGCTCAGCATGTTCGGTCTCATCTCTTGAATAGACCAAGATGTCATCAATAAACACAACTACGAACCGATCCAAATACGGCCTGAAGATCCGATTCATCAAATCCATAAACACCGCAGGGGCATTAGTGAGCCCAAACGGCATCACTAAGAACTCGTAGTGACCGTACCTCGTTCTGAAAGCAGTTTTGGGTATGTCCGAATCTCGAATCCGCAACTGATAATAACCCGATCTCAAATCTATCTTTGAAAACACCGATGCTCCCTTTAATTGATCGAACAGATCATCAATACGCGGTAATGGATACTTATTCTTTATCGTCACTTTATTCAGTTGACGATAGTCAATGCACAACCTCATGGTTCCGTCCTTCTTTTTCACGAACAATACTGGTGCACCCCAAGGTGAGAAACTCGGTCGAGCGAAACCTCTATCCGTCAATTCTTGCAACTGAGCTTTCAACTCTTTTAACTCGGTCAGTGCCATACGATACGGAGCGATCGAAATTGGCGTAGTTCCAGGTACAAGCTCAATACCAAACTCTACTTCCCGAACAGGTGGCAAACCCGGTAACTCTTCAGGAAAAACATCCGGGTATTCACAAACCACCGGCACCGATTCGGGTTTCTTTTCTAACTCCTTGTCATCAAGTACATACGCGAGGTATGCTTCGCACCCTTTCCTTACATATTTCTGGGCCAACATTACTGATATTACAGCTGGCAACCCCCTTAAGTCCGCAGACTCAACTCGGATTATTTCGTTATTCGCGCACCTCAAATCGATAGTCTTGCTTTTGCAATTCACAACCGCATCATGCGCGGTTAACCAATCCAAACCAAGAATAACATCAAACTCGTCGAACGGCAAAAGCATCAAATCGGCCGGAAAACAGGATTCTTGGATTATTAGAGGGCATCTCTTACACACTTTATCAACAAGTACGCATTGACCCAAAGGGTTTGACACTCGAATTACTAGCTCAGTAGACTCAACAGGTAGAGTCTTACTGGATGCTAAGGTTTCGCATACATATGAATGAGTAGAGCCAGGGTCAATCAATGCAATCACATTAGTATCAAAGAGAGTGAAGGTACCAGTGATGACGTCGGGGGAGGATGCCTCCTCTCGTGCGCGAATGGCATATGCTCTAGCAGGAGTACGGTTCTCGGCGCGGTCGGCCGTATCAGAGGCCCCCCTCTGACTACCACCCCTGCCTCCTAAAATTCTCGGTGGTCTACCTCTAGATGTCACTCCACTAGGTCTTGTACCTTGAATCTTATTCTTCTCATCCAGCTCCGTGCAATCTCTAATGAAGTGGTCCTTCGAACCGCATCCGTAACAGGCCCTGTTAGTAGACTTGCCCCAACATTCACCTAGGTGTCGTCTTCCACATTGGGGACATTCAGGTTTCTCGTGACGATTATTGCCCACACTAGCTACCGAAGTAGCTCGGGAGCCCATCGATGGTCTTGCCCTGATGGAAATTCCCGCAGTCGCCCTCGACTTATTAATGTCCTCCCTGAACTTCTTTACAGCTGAGAACAGAGCTTTACCCGTCGATCTTTTACGATAATCTCTAGCTTCAAATTCAGCCTTCCTCTTCTCCTTTCCAAGTTCTTCCGCCTTGCAGGCTCGTTCGACTAGTGTTACGAATTCTTTTATTTCCAAATACCCATTAGTAGCTTTAAATCTTCATTCAATCCTTCCTCGAATCTTTTGCACATAGCAACCTCATCAGCTACACACTCCCGGGCATACCTACTGAGTCTTACGAATGCATGTTCGTATTCAGATACAGTCATACGGCCTTGCTTGAGTTCCAAGAACTCCTTACGCTTCTGATCAATGAACCGTTGGCTAATAAATTTCTTCCGGAATTCCGTTTGAAAGAAGTCCCAAGTTACTCGCTCGTTCGGGACTATGGAAATCAAGGTCCTCCACCAATAGTAGGCTGAGTCTCGCAACAAAGATACAGCACATTTTAAACATTCGTCGGGTGTGCATGACAATTCATCGAACACCCGAATGGTGTTATCAAGCCAGAACTTGGCCCTTTCGGCATCATCAGTTACTATGGCCTTGAACTCCTCGGCCCCACGCTTCCTAATCAAGTCTACAGGTGGCTTACTCAGCCTCACAGGATCAGCGACTGATGGCACTGCAGGCTCTTGGGGTGGATTATTCAAATTTGGGAATTGTTGGACAGCCGGGTTGGTTCGGGCATATTGCGCGACCCACTCATTCATCATGGTAAAGAAGGCTTGTTTAGCCCCCTCACCTTGATTATTCGCAGATGACTGAGGTTCAACAGGCGGCGTCCCTTGTGCAGGAGCAGCCGCTACGCTCTCAACGTCATCCGCTAGGGTTCTTTCTTCACCGGGATCCATTTACTAATCAAAACAAAAACATTTCAACCGTCAGAAGTCATCACCCTTTTAAACATTAACATTATGGCATGTATAGCTAGACTCATACGTGCTATGGTAGTCCTAGAACGGACTAAACCATAGCTCTGATACCAATCAAATGTAACACCCCGAACTCAAAACCGACACCGGAGTCGAACACGAGGTGTTAACTGACTTTAACCCCTTATAAAATTTATTTTCCAGACACTGCCCAATCTGTGTACTAGTCGTTTTAAAAATCATATCTTGAGTTTCGTAACTCGAAAATCAGTTCCGTAATTTTTCCTAGAAACTAGACTCATGTACCCATCTATGTATTTTTTTCTAGAATTTTGGTCGGGCCAATTAGTACAGTTTATTAGTCAAAGTCTCCAAAGTTGCAGGGGTCGACTACACTGACCTTTGCCCATTACGACTTGGATATCTCCCTGCACGGGGCTTCAATACTGATGCCGTTTGTTTCTATGAAAACCAGACTCAGAGAGGAATCTGTACATATATGGTACGACCCCTAATTATCTCTGGTTAATTTATAATGAATTTCCAAAGTCGGAGCAGGGAATCCAGAAACCGTTCTGCCCTGTCCCACAAAAATCTGATTATCTCTTAATATACTGCCCATATGATCTTTTCGTTACTTCCTCATGAAAACAGACTCATCGAGCTTCGATTACATAATTTATTCATCAATTAATTCCACTCCTACTATTTTAGTTATTTTTCAATCTCATGACACTGCTGCTGCAGCATCTGTTACGAAAGTAACTAGGTCCATTTCATGCCTACCCTTGATCCAACTCATTCGAACATTCGTGCCATTTTCGCATGGCTTAAAGTTTACATGCCAAAGTTCAAACACAACGTAATAGCTTATACATGCCAAAATGTTCCTCTAAGCCAACTAAGAAGAAAGTACCAAAACTTGCTATCCGGTGTGATGACTTCGATGACGGCCCGACCCCGCAAAAATAGATGAGTCCAAGCAACCTATAATGGGTGACAAGGAAACATCGAGTGAGTTTATAACTCAGTAAGTCATAAGCAATCCACTACCATCTATCAATAACATTATCACAAGAGGAAACAAAATGGAACGAGACAATTTACTCCATCCATACCGGACCATACCATAGTTCCTCCAACCTATCGATTCAATTTCATATCAATTCATGCATTCACATTCTATATACTCATCAATAGGACATTGAAGCATTTTCATAAATCGATTTATTTTCGTTACAATCAAACGACTAAACGGCCTTTCACCCATCCTACGATAAATTTTATGTACGTGACTTCAAGTATATTTGTCACATAGGTTCGAACTTACCGAGCTCAACACCAAGTATAAGCATAGCACCTATTAGCCACGTACTCAAGACACTTACCCGATCCGCTGTCCGCGATCGACTCAATAGTGTCACACACATAGTGTCCATAATGATTCACGAATGTATATTGAGCCCGCACACTCAGTGCTATATAATCAACTCGCACACTTAGTGCTACGTAATCAAATCGCACACTTAGTGCTCCATAGTCAAACTCGCACACTTAGTGCCGCATGGTCAATTCGCACACTTAGTGCATCATATTCAATTCGCACACTTAGTGCAACATAGTCGAGTCGCACACTTAGTGCTGTACAATTAATCCCGCGCACTTAGCGCCAATCTCATGGTCATAAATGGTCATCCCGCACGTTTAGTGCCAAGATCAACAACTCAGTACATCTTACCTCTTTTCTTTCATTCAACAATTTCATCATCACATACGTACATGCATATATATATACGTATATTTATTCATTCCATTCAGCATCAATACATACACATTATGACCATTTGAAATAATACCAACTACATGCTTAATGACTTACCTCGTGTTGGGTAAGACGGTTCCAACTCGGCTACTCGATAACCTTTTCTTTGCCTTTGCTCGATTCACCTCCTTTAACTCCTTGAGCTAAATCAATAATTTAACTAGTTTAACCACCTTGTTAAAATTTACAATCCAATTTCACATGTATATGTATGTTAGTATATTCGGCTAATAACCTCATGCAACTACCAAAGCCGAATCAACTAAATATACTTATGAATATATATATATCATCATCGAAATCACCTAAGCTTAGACATCAATTTTTTTATTCCAAGCAAGTTGCCGAATGCAACCTTACTAAATTTTCATGGATTCAAGTCATGGATTCAATATACCATTACCATGAAATCAACAACCAAAAATTCATAGACAATTTAGGAAAATCACATTACAAATCTCAAATTCAAACAAAGACCATGGCCGAAATGCACATATAACCACATAACAAAAATATTGAACCTTTGGTTGCCTAACTAGCTTAACATCCATCAAATTTTAAATCAAGAAACTCACCTCATCTACAATCAACCCTCAATACCCTAAAGCATCAAAAACGACAACAAAGAAATACAACCATCCATGGCCGAATGTCATCTTCTTAACTTTACAAAAAAAACATTTGCCATGAGCTAGCTTCTATACTTGATGGCCACTCCAAATATACAAAGATTTTCAATGATAGAGCATTAACATACCTTAATCCACTTAAAGGACCACCTTGGCCGAATCTTGCTTCCTCTTCTTCCTCTAGTTAGAACAATTGCAAAAGAAAGAAAACATGAACACTCCTTCTTCCCTCCTTATTAAGCATTCAAACTCCCTCATTTTCATGCCACAACATCAAACACTCCCCCTAGGCACAAGCAATGGCCGAATTCTTTCCAAGTTTTTTTCTCCCCTCTTTTTCTTGGTTTTTCGGCTAGGAGATGGCAAGTATGACACCCATTTTTTTTGTTCCCTTTTCTATTATTATCCCCATCATTTGTTCACCAAAAGAAAACATATTAAATTAGAATGAGTGGAGCATCATCACTCCTTGGCCGGCCACCATGTATTTTATGGGCAATTTGACATGCAAAGCCATGCTTCCTCACCCTATTATTAATTACTCCTTATAATTCATCTATCATCTTTTCTAACTTCGTCAACTAGGTCCTTTTTGAATTAATTCACAATCCTAATGCTAATATTAAGCATTTAATTTCTCATATATTCACTGTCACACAAAAATTTATGCAATTAAAACACAAAAATAAATTTTTGGCTCGGTAATGTGGTCTCGAAACCACATTCCGACCAGGGTCTAATTTGGGTTGTCACATGAGTCATGGAAACTATGTAATAGTTAAGTCTACCTTAAAAATAGATGCTGATGGCAGTAGCAACGCGAATGTGAAAAATCACTAAAAATAGTAGGAATGTAATTAAATAGTGAATAAATTATGTAATCGAACCTTGATGAATCTATTTTCATAGGAAAGTAATGAAACGAGCATATGAACAGTATGTTAAGAGATATTTAGGTTTTTGTGAAACAGGGCCAGAACGGTTTCTGGATTCCCTGTTCCAACATTGGAAATTCATTATAAATTAACCAGAGATAATGAGAAGTCATTCCTTATATGTATAGATTCCTTTTTGAGTCTAGTTTCATTATAAACAAACGGTATCAGTATGAAGCCCTGTACAGGGAGATATCCAAGTCGTAGTGCGTGGAGGTCAGAGTAGTCGAACCCTAAAATAGGGGAGACTTTAAGTAATAAACTGTACTAATTGGCCTGACCAAAAATTCTAGAAAAAAATTTTAGATGGATATATGAGTATAGTTTCAAGGAAAAATTGCGAAACTGATTTTCGAGTTTTGGAACTCAAGATATGACTTTTAAGGTGACAGTGACGCAGTTAGTCAGCTGTCTGGAAATTTCAAAATGGACTGTGAGAATAAGTGAATTTAGTCTGTGAACCCTCGTGTCCGACTCCGGTAACGGTCTCGGGTAGGGGTGTTACAATTTATTGGTATCAGAGCTACGGTTTAGTCGATTCTAAGACTACCGTAATGCGTTTGGGTCTAGCTATACATGCCATTTATGTGATTATTGATAGTGTGGTGATTTCTGACATTGCAAATGTGTTTATTTATAGTAATGGATCCCGATCCCAACCGAGCGGTAGCTGATGATCTTGAGAGTGTAGCGCCTGCTCCCGCACAAGGACAGCGCCGGCGAACTCTCAACCTAATGCTAGTAATCCGAATGATGAAGCTAGACAAGCTTTTATATCGTGATGAATGATTGGTTCAACCAATACATTCGAACTAATACGGCTATTCCATAACCTCCATTCCCGACTAATACCACCCCGCACCTACAATACCTCCGGTAACTGACCAAATAAGGTCAAATAAGCCCCAGTTGACAAAATCCGAAAACACGGGGCTATTGAATTTAAAGCTACGAACAGCGATGATGCCGAGCAAGCAGAATTTGGTTGGACAACACTATCCGGGTACTCGATGAGCTATCTTGCACACCCGATGAGTGCCTAAAGTGTACTATCTACTTGCTACGTGATTCTGCCTACTATTGGTGGAATACGTTGACTTCTGTTGTGCCCAGAGAGCAAGTAACTTGGGAGTTTTTCCAAACCGAGTTTCGAAAGAAGTATATCAGTCAGAGATTCATTGATCAAAAATGGAAGGAATTTCTTGAACTTAAACAAGGTTCCATGTCAGTTACCGACTATGAGCGAAAATTTGTAAGGCTTAGCCGGTACGCGCGGGAATGCATTTCTTCAGAAGCCGTGATGTGTAACATTTCGAGGATGGGCTGAATGATGATATAAAGTTTTATGTTTGCATTTTGGAAATCCGAGAATTTGTGGCACTTGTCGACGGGCTTGCAAAGCGAGGAGCTCAGTATGGAGAAAGAAAGCTGAAGTGGAAGCAAAGGAGTTTCATAAGAGGTCTTCGGGAAGCCTTCCCATAGTCATCGAAGAAATTTAGAGATGGCTTAGCCGATCTAGAGACACTTCGGCTTATCTAGACGAGATCACGATCGACCCCCTGTGAGTGCACGAGTCACTTCGGTCGCCAGTGTTGGAAATGATCGTCGAGATAGAACGGAGTGTCAGTATTGTGGTAAATGGCACTCGGGGAGTTGTAGATTCCATGACCGCTCCTGTTACAAGTGCGGGTCAGTTGACCACTTTATTAAAGATTGCCCGAGGTTGTCTGAACAGAATGCAAATTAGAGTGGGAACCGGGTGCTACCACTGCTCGAGGTAGACCATCTAGAAATACGGGCAATGCTAGTGGTGGTCAGAGAGGATCTAGGGATGCTACGACCAGATCTGAGGCTCGTGCTCCTGCTAGGGCTTATGTGATATGCGCACGCGAGGATGCTTCCTCGCCAGATGTTATTACCGGTACTTTTACTCTCTTTGATACTAATGTGATTGCTTTGATTGACCCTGGTTCTACTCATTCTTATATATGTGAACCTTAGCATCCAGAAAGACTTTACCTATTGAGTCTACTGAGTTCATAATTCGGGTGTCAAATCCTTGGGTCGTTACGTGCTTGTCGACAAAGTGTGTAAGAAATGTCCCCTAGAAATTCAAGGTTCCTGTTTTCCGGCGGACTTGATGCTTTTGCCGTTTGATGAATTTGATGTTATCCTCGGTTTAGATTGGTTAACCTTGCATGATGCGGTTGTGAATTGCAAAAGCAAGACTATTGATTTGAGGTGCGCAAATAACGAGATAATCCGAGTTGAGTCTACGGACTTAAAGGGGTTGCCAACTGTAATATCATCAATGTTGGCCCAGAAATATGTAAGAAAGGGGTGCGAAGCATACCTTGCGTATGTACTTGATGACAAAGAGTTAGAAAAGAAACCCGAATCTGTACCGGTGGTTTGTGAATACCCGGATGTTTTTCCCGAGGAATTACTGGGTTTACACCTGTTCGGGAGGTAGGGTTTGGTATTGAGCTTGTACCTGGGACTACGCCGATTTCGATAGCTCCGTATCGTATGGCACCAACCGAGTTAAAAGAGTTGAAAGCTCAGTTGCAAGAATTGACGGATAGAGGTTTCGCTCGACCAAGTTTCTCACCTTGGGGTGCCAGTATTGTTTGTGAAAAGAAGACGGAACCATGAGGTTGTGCATTGATTTCGTCAGCTGAATAGTGACGATAAGATATATCGTTACTTTGATGATTGTTTGTCACTGAAATTATTTACTAAGTCCTTCTAGTGAGCGGATCAGGCAAGAGTTGTCATTTATAGTGATGCCTCCTATTGGTTGGTTGATTGATGCAGAAGGTCGAGTTGTGGCTATTGTCGAACATGAGCACATGAAATTATCGACCTGTCTACTGCATCGTATTCGTTTGAATTGGACACTACTATTTGAAGTGCATGTATTTGGTCAAAAGTCTATTTTGACTCAGAGACTTGAATCTGCGACAAAGGCATTGCTTGAGTTGTTGAAGATTTAATTGTCATTGACTATCACCAGGAAGGCTAATGTGTGGATGCTTAAGTCGTAAATCCTGTTTGCTTACGAGCGATGAATGTACATTGTCTGTTCTATCGACATGTTTGTGGCAGAATAAAGTGGCA
>NC_053429.1:62809733-62865952 GCF_007990345.1 Gossypium hirsutum | reverse complement strand
AGACATTGTGCGAATTACTATAACCGGCTATGTCCCGAAGGCATTTGAACGGAGCTATACCCGGTTAAATTCCGAAGGTATGTGATTGGAATGAATGAACTTGCTGTAAAATTCAGTTAATACTCTCGAAACATCCCAACATTGAGGTATGTTTCGTATGTGCTTGAATTTAGTTGAGCCCTTACAATAAGTATTCGCTCAGTTGATAAACGAGCTACCGGCCTTGGCTGAGTTGATCTTTGTGTATGTACATAAGGTTGATAATGTGAAGCAAGTACGATATCGTAAATTTGTGCATATGAAATTATCCGTTTAGCTATATGAATGCTATACTTTTGTTGTGCTGGAATTCCTTGCTCAAAACTTACTAAGCATAAATTGCTTACTCCGTTTCATTGCTCCTCTGTTTTATAGATTTGGTTCTCCAGCTATCGGACTCGGGATCTTGAGGTCAAAGTCGCCCACACTATCAAAGCCCCCTTTTGGTACAATTTGGTTGAACTTCGAAATGGCATGTATAGGACTACCCGTTTGTTGTGGGTCGTGGACCCTTTGGACTTGTATAAATTTTGGATAGCCATGCGAAAATGGCTTATATGTGTTTGAGTATATTGTTATAATCATTTGGTGTGGATATGCTTGACAAGGATTGGCCATGGGGATGGTTAATCACTTCATAAATTGTGCTATTTATGCAAAAAGGGCTAGTTGAATCATGGAAACCATGAATAGGTAAAGTCTACCTTAAAGGCAGATGCTGACAGCAGCAGTGATGTAGATTTGGAAAATCACTAAAATAGTAGGAAGGGAATTAAATAGTGAATAAATTATGTAAACAAACCTTGATGAATCTACTTTCATAGGAAAGTAACGAAACAATCATACGGATAGTATTTAAGAGATATTCAGGTTCTCGTGAGACAGGCCAGAACGTTTGGATTTTCCTACTTGGACATTCATTACAAATTAACCAGAGATAATTAGAGCCATACCATATATGGATAGATTCCTCTCTGAGTCTAGTTTCTATAGAAAGAAACGGCATCAGTATTGGAGCCTGTACAAGGAGATATCCAAGTCGTAATGCGCAAAGGTCAGGGTAGTCGATCCCTGTAACATGGGAGACTTTGACTAATAAACTGTACTAATTGGCCCGACCAAAAATTCTAGAAAAAATATGTAGATGGGAATATGAGTCTAGTTTCAGGGAAAATCATGAAACTGATTTTCGAGTTGTGAAACTCAAGATATGATTTTAAAGCGACTAGGAGCAGATGGCAGTGTCTGAGAAATATTTTCATAAGGGGTTTAAAGTCTGTTAACACCTCGTGTTCGACTCCGGTGTCGGTCTCGGGTTCGGGGTGTTTCATTTGATTGGTATCAGAGCTACGGTTTAGTCAATTCTAGGACTACCGTAATGCGTTGGGTCTAGCTATACATGCCATTTTATGTGATTACTTGATAGTGTGGTGATTTCTGACAATTGTAAATGTGTTTATTTATAGTAATGGATCCCGATCCCGACCGAGAGGTAGCTGATGATCTTGAGAGTGTAGCGCCTGCTCCCGCACAAGGGACAGCGCCGGCGGACTCTCAACCTAATGCTAGTAACCCGAATGAGGAAGCTAGACAAGCTTTCTATAGCGTGATGAATGATTGGTTCAACCAATACATTCGAACTAATACGGCTGTTCCACAACCTCCATTCCCGACTAATACCACCCCCGCACCTACAATACCTCCGGTAACTGACCAAATAAGGTCAAATAAGCCCCCAGTTGACAGAATCCGAAAACATGGGGCTACTAAATTTAAGGCTACGGATAGCGACGATGCCAAGCAAGCTGAATTTTGGTTGGACAACACTATCCGGGTACTCGATGAGCTATCTTGTACACCCGATGAATGCCTAAAGTGTACTACCTCCTTGCTACGCGATTCTGCCTACTATTGGTGGAGTACTCTGAATTCTGTTGTGCCCGAGAGGAAGTAACTTGGGAGTTTTTCCAAACTGAGTTTCGGAAAAAGTATATCAGTCAGAGATTTGTTGATCAAAAACAGAAGGAATTTATTGAGCTTAAGCAAGGTTCCATGTCAGTTACTGATTACGAGCGAAAATTTGTTAGACTTAGTAGATACGCTCGGGAATGTGTTTCGTCCGAGGCTATCATGTGTAAACGCTTCGAGGATGGGCTGAATGAAGATATAAAAATGTTCGTTGGCGTTCTTGAAATACGAGAGTTCGTAGTACTTGTCGAGCGAGCTTGTAAAGCCGAAGAGCTTAGAAAAGAAAAACAAAAAGTTGATGAGGGAACTGGAGAGTTTCGTAAAAGATCCTCGGGAAAGTCTCTTCAACAGGCATCGAAGAAATTTCGAGATGATGTGGGCTGGTCGAGAGGCACTTCGGGCCTTTTAGACGAGATCGTGATCGACCCCTGTGGGTACACGAGGCACTTCGGTCGCCAGTGTTGGGATGAACGTCGAGACAGAACGAAATGTCGATATTGCGGTAAATGGCATTCGGGGAGTTGTAGATTCCCTGACCGCTCCTGTTGCAAGTGCGGATCAGTTGACCACTTCATTAAAGATTGCCCGAGGTTGTCTGAACAGAATGTAAATCAGAGTGGGAAACCGGGTGCTACCACTGCTCGAGGTAGACCATCTGAAATACGGGCAATGCTGTGGTGGTCAGAGAGGATCTAGAGATGCTACGACCAGATCCGAGGCTCGTGCGCCTGCTAGAGCTTATGCTATACGTGCCCGCGAGGATGCTTCTTCGCCTGATGTTATTACCGGTACTTTTACTCTCTTGGATACTAATGTAATTGCTTTGATTGACCCCGGTTCTACTCATTCTTACATATGTGAAACCTTAGCATCCAGTAAGACTTTACCCATTGAGTCTACTGAGTTTGTAATTCGGGTGTCAAATCCCTTGGTCGTTACGTGCTGGTCGACAAAGTGTGTAAGAAATGTCCCTTAGAAATTCGAGGTTCCTGTTTTCCGGCGGACTTGATGCTTTTGCCGTTTGATGAATTTGATGTTATTCTTGGTTTGGATTGGTTAACCGCGCATGATGCGGTTGTGAATTGCAAAAGCAAGACTATTGATTTGAGGTGCGCAAAGAACGAAGTAATTCGAGTTGAGTCTACGGACTTGGAGGGGATGCCAGCTGTAATATCAGCAATGTTGGCCCAGAAATATGTAAGAAAAGGGTGCGAAGCATACCTTGTGTATGTACTGGATGACAAAGAATTAGAAAAGAAACCCGAATCTGTGCCGGTGGTTTGTGAATACCCAGATGTTTTTCCTGAAGAATTACCGGGTTTACCACCTGTTCGGGAGGTAGAGTTTGGTATTGAGCTTGTACCTGGGACTACGCTGATTTCGATAGCTCCGTATCGTATGGCACCAACCGAGTTAAAAGAGTTGAAAGCTCAGTTGCAAGAATTGACGAATAGAGGTTTTGCTCGACCAAGTTTCTCACCTTGGGGTGCACCAGTATTGTTCGTGAAAAAGAAGGACGGAACCATGAGGTTATGCATTGACTATCGTCAACTGAATAAAGTGACGATAAAGAACAGATATCCGTTGCCGCGTATCGATGATTTGTTCGACCAACTGAAGGGAGCCTCAATGTTCTCAAAAATAGATTTGAGATCGGGCTATTATCAGTTGCGAATTCGAGATTCGGACATACCCAAAACTGCCTTCAGAACGAGATATGGTCACTACGAGTTCTTAGTGATACCGTTTGGGCTCACTAATGCCCCTGCGGTATTTATGGATTTGATGAATCGGATCTTCAGACCATATTTGGATCGGTTCATAGTTGTGTTCATTGATGACATCTTGGTTTCAAGAGATGAGACCGAACATGCTGAGCATCTGAGGCTAGTCTTGCAAATTTTGCGTGATAAGCAGTTATATGCTAAGTTCAGTAAGTGTGAGTTCTGGTTAAGAGAGGTTAGCTTCTTGGGTCATGTGGTATCCGCATCGGGTATTCAAGTTGACCCGAGCAAAATTTCGGCCATGCTTAACTGGAAGCCTCCAAGAAATATTACCGAAGTTCAGAGCTTTGTGGGGCTCGCCGGTTATTACCGACGATCTGTCAAAGGTTTCTCGATGATAGCCACACCAATGACGAAGCTACTTCAAAAGGATGTTAAGTTCGAATGGACGGAGAAATGTCAGAAAAGTTTCGATCAACTGAAAACTCATTTGACTGAAGCTCCAATTTGGTGCAACCCGAATGAGGCAAAGAGTTTGTCATTTATAGTGACGCATCCCTACTTGGGTTGGGTTGCGTATTGATGCAAGAAGGTCGAGTTGTGGCCTATGCGTCGAGACAATTAAAGCCACATGAGAAAAATTATCCGACCCATGATCTTGAACTAGCTGCCATCGTATTTGCTTTAAAAATATGGCGACATTACTTATTTGGTGAAAAGTGCCATGTATTTTCGGATCACAAAAGTCTCAAATATTTGATGACTCAAAGAGACTTAAATCTGCGACAAAGACGTTGGCTTGAGTTGTTGAAAGATTACGAGCTTGTCATTGATTACCACCCGGGAAAGGCTAATGTGGTTGCAGACGCCTTAAGCCGGAAGTCATTGTTTGCTTTACGAGCGATGAATGTGCACTTGTCTGTTCTACCCGACAATGTGTTAATAGCTGAATTAAAAGCCAAACCATTATTGATTCATCAAATTCGTGAAGCCCAGAAAGTTGATGATGAATTGGTTGCAAAACGGGCTGAGTGTGCTCCGAACAAGGAATCAGAGTTTCAAATTGATGATGATGATTGTTTGAGGTTCAGAAGTCGTTTGTGTGTTCCAAGGAATTCGGAACTCATTGCGATGATTCTGAACGAAGCCCATTGTAGCCGAATGTCAAGTCACCCGGGGAGTACGAAAATGTACAACGATTTGAAACGTTGGTTTGGTGGCATGGTATGAAACGAGACATCTCCGACCTTGTTTCGAGATGTTTAATATGTCAACAAGTGAAAGCGGAACATCAAGTGCCTTCAGGATTACTTCAGCCGATCATGATACCCGAGTGGGAATGGGATCGAGTCACAATGGACTTTGTGTCCGGACTGCCATTGTCAACAAGTAAGAAGGATGCGATTTGGGTTGTTGTCGATAGACTGACTAAGTCGGCTCACTTTATCCCCGTGTGTATGGATTTTTCATTGGATAGACTAGTTGAATTGTACGTTTCTCAGATTGTGAGATTACACGGGGTACCTATTTCTATCGTGTCGGATAGAGATCCGAGATTCACCTCGCGATTTTGGAGGAAATTGCAAGAAGCTTTGGGTACCAAGCTGCATTTTAGCACTGCTTTTCATCCCCAAACCGATGGTCAATCTGAGCGGATAATTCAGATACTTGAGGATATGTTGAGATGTTGCATCCTCGAGTTCAGTGGTTCATGGGAACGGTATTTACCTTTGATTGAATTCGCTTACAATAATAGTTTTCAATCAAGTATTAAGATGGCACCTTACGAGGCTTTGTACGGTCGTAAATGCCGTACACCATTGTTTTGGACCGAGCTCGGTGAAAGTAAAATTTTCGGAGTTGATTTGATTAAGGATGCCGAACAGAAAGTAAAGGTAATCCGTGAAAGTCTGAAAGCAGCCACAGATCGTCAAAAAAATCGTATGCGGATTTGAAACGAAAGGACATTGAATATCAGGTGGGAGATAAAGTGTTCCTTAAAGTTTCGCCTTGGAAAAAGGTACTCAGGTTTGGCCGTAAGGGCAAGTTGAGCCCGAGATTCATTGGGCCGTACGAAATCTCCGAACGAGTGGGTCCGGTTGCGTATAGATTGATTTTGCCCCCTGAGCTTGAAAAGATTCACGACGTCTTTCATGTTTCGATGCTTCGACGCTATCGATCTGATCCATCGCACATAATTAGCCCATCAGAGGTTGAAATTCAAGCCGATATGAGTTATGAAGAAGAGCCGATACGTATCCTAGCTCGTGAAGTGAAGGAGTTGCGAAACAAAAGGGTTCCGTTAGTGAAGGTGTTATGGCTCAAACACGGGATCGAGGAAGCTACTTGGGAAACCGAGAGCTCGATGAAAGAACGATACCCAAACCTATTTACCGGTAAGATTTTCGGGGACGAAAATTTCTTAAGTGGGGGAGAGTTGTGACAGCCCAAAATTGACCCTAGTCGGGAAGTGGTTTCGGGACCACAAAACCGAGTCATAAAAATAATTGATTTCCATATTCTATGCTTATTATGTGTGTACATGAGTATGTGGAAGTTTCATTCTCCAATTTTGCCAATTGCATGAGAAATTATTAAATAGGGATTGATATGAGACATGGTGAAAATATGATAGGCTAATTTAAAATGGTCTATTAATGCATGTTGTGAAAATGATGGGTTTGCATGTCAAATTACCCAAAATTTGAGCTAGTGGTTGGCCATGCTATGGGTGGAAACATGTTGGGAACATGTTGGCCTAGTGAGGTATGTAGGAAAAAAATAAAATAAGGGGCATGGGCATAAAATAATGAAAAGGAGTATGATGAATACAAAAAAAAATGTGTGTAGTTGTTTTCCCCCCCCATTGCCTTGAGCTAAAGAAAAGAAAGGAGAAAATTTTTGTTCATCCTTTCTCATCTTCATTTAGCCGAAACTAGAAAGAAAAAACAAAGAAAAAAAATGCTCATCCTTTGGTTCATCCTTGGCCAAAAATTTTAAGGAGGAAGGAAGAAGAAAGGTTGAAGAGGTTCGGCCATGCATGTAGCTAGGCTAAGGTATGTTTGATGATGTTCCATGAGATGCATGCATGTTTTAGTTGTTAGCTTGAGTTCTACCTAGCCCATGGTCTAAATCTTGCTATGTGATGGAAATGACACTCGGCCATGGATGCATCATTCTTGGTTGATGTTTGATGTTGTGGTGATGAGGCATGAGGATGTGTTAAGATTCGGCCTAGGTGGAGTTTGTGTTAATGCCATTGCATGCTAAATATGAAGCTTGTTAATGATGCATGTGATGGTGGCTTGATGATTCTTGAACCTCCTTTTAGCATTTTGAGTGAGCACATATGTGCATTGGTTGCTAAATGGAGAAGAATCGGCTAGCAAGTTGTGTGCTAAGGCCGAATATAACTTTTGCATGTTAATGAGCAATGCATGTGTTAAATTGATGGAAAGGGAGAGGATGCTTTACTAGTGTGTATATGTGTGTATTAGCCAAGTTTTGAACTTGAAACAAAAGGGTGTTTAGTCAATACAAGTGACCATACTTGTAGAATGTATTAAGTGTTGAAATCGGCCCCAAAATAGACATGCATATTCGGCCAAGGGGGAAAAATTAGCTAAAATGTTGAGTTTGATTCATGATTCCGTACATATGTGACTTTAATGTCTAATGTATAAATATGGGCTAAGTGCCTTGTGTTCCTCTTTTCGATGCTCAAATGATTAAATCAATTTATTTGTTTAATTAAGCTCAAGAGCAAAGGGGAACTAAATCCGATAAAGGGAAGGAAAAAGTGGTCGAATAGCTATCGGAATCGTTCGACAACACCCGAGGTAAGTTCTTGAGTAAGAGAGCTTAAATTAAGATTTGATTAGATCATGTTTTAAGCAAACAAAATCATGCTCTTTGTGTGTGGCTATTGAGCCGAAATCACAAGAATGATAAGTGTCTTGTGTTTGAGTTTTGCTAACGAAAATGAAATACGAATGTGTCATGATTTATTGTTAAATGTGCATGGTTATTTGAATGATGTCCGGGCTAAGTCCCGAAGGCTTTGTGCTAAGTGACCATATCCGGACTAAGATCCGAAGGCATTTGTGCGAGATACTAATTCCGGGCTAAGCCCGAAGGCATTTGTGCGAGATACTAATTCCGGGCTAAGCCCGAAGGCATTTGTGCGAGTTACTAAATCCGGGTTAAGTCCCGAAGGCATTTGTGCGAGTTACTAAATCCGGGTTAAGTCCCGAAGGCATTTGTGCGAATTACTATAACCGGGCTATGTCCCGAAGGCATTTGAACGAGGAGCTATATCCGGTTAAATTCCGAAGGTACGTGATTTGGGAATGAATGAACTTGCTGTAAAATTCCAGTTAATACTCTCGAAACATCCCAACATTGAGGTATGTTTCGTATGTGCTTGAATTTAGTTGAGCCCTTACAAATAAGTATTCGCTCAGTTGATAAACGAGCTACCGGCCTTTGGCTGAGTTGATCTTTTGTGTATGTACATAAGGGTTGATAATGTGAAGCAAGTACGATATCGTAAATTTGTGCATATGAAATTATCCGTTTAGCTATATGAATGCTATACTTTTGTTGTGCTGGAATTCCTTGCTCAAAACTTACTAAGCATAAATTGCTTACTCCGTTTCATTGCTCCTCTGTTTTATAGATTTGGTTCTCCAGCTATCGGACTCGGGATCTTGAGGTCAAAGTCGCCCACACTATCAAAGCCCCCTTTTGGTACAATTTTGGTTGAACTTCGAAATGGCATGTATAGGACTACCCGTTTGTTGTGGGTCGTGGACCCTTTGGACTTGTATAAATTTTGGATAGCCATGCGAAAATGGCTTATATGTGTTTGAGTATATTGTTATAATCATTTGGTGTGGATATGCTTGACAAGGATTGGCCATGGGGATGGTTAATCACTTTCATAAATTGTGCTTTTTATGCAAAAAGGGCTAGTTGAATCATGGAAACCATGAAATAGGTAAAGTCTACCTTAAAGGCAGATGCTGACAGCAGCAGTGATGTAGATTTGGAAAATCACTAAAAATAGTAGGAAGGGAATTAAATAGTGAATAAATTATGTAAACAAACCTTGATGAATCTACTTTCATAGGAAAGTAACGAAACAATCATACGGATAGTATGCTAAGAGATATTCAGGTTCTCGTGAGACAGGGCCAGAACGGTTTCTGGATTTCCTTTTCCGACTTTGGAAATTCATTACAAATTAACCAGAGATAATTATGAGTCATACCATATATGGATAGATTCCTCTCTGAGTCTAGTTTCTAAAGAAACAAATGGCATCAGTATTGGAGCCCTGTACAAGGAGATATCCAAGTCGTAATGCGCAAAGGTCAGGGTAGTCGATCCCTGTAACATGGGAGACTTTGACTAATAAACTGTACTAATTGGCCCGACCAAAAATTCTAGAAAAAAATATGTAGATGGGAATATGAGTCTAGTTTCAGGGAAAAATCACGAAACTGATTTTCGAGTTGTGAAACTCAAGATATGATTTTTAAAGCGACTAGTACGCAGATTGGCAGTGTCTGAGAAATATTTTTATAAGGGGTTTAAAGTCTGTTAACACCTCGTGTTCGACTCCGGTGTCGGTCTCGGGTTCGGGGTGTTACATCAGGATTCGGCTACTCTGACCCCTTTGTATTACAAATTAGATATCTCCCTGTACAGAGTTTCAATGACTATGATGTTTGTTTCTCATAAAACTATACTAAATAAGTATTTCATACATGTAAGGAACAACTCCTAATTGTTTTTTTACAATGTATTGTGAATTTTTAAAGTCATAATAGGCGATTCAGAGATCGCTCTGACCCTATTCCACCAAAACTTAAATATCTCATAAAATATAACTCATTTATCTGTTTCGTTTCTTCCATGTGAAAATAGACTCATTAATCTTCAATTCCATAACTAATTCATCATTTAATTCCATTTCTAATATTTTTAGTGATTTTTCAAATTCATGTCACTACTACTGTATGACTCTGTTTTGTAGCCAATTTCACCATTTTATGGTTTTCCATGGAGTAGGTAATACATTAAGTATACATAACACTAAATATAAATTTTAATTAGCCATTCCAATAGCTAATCATCAACAAGTACTTCCACATCATTCATTCACCATATCATAAGATTATATACACAAAAGGATTATAATGCTATACATGCCATATTCCCAAAATATGCAAGCCACTATACCGAGATGGTCCGTTGATAGTGTGAGTGTACCTTCGACCATCCTGATCTCTAAGCCGGCTTGTCAAAACTACAAGGAATGGAAGGGAGGGAGTAAGCATAAATGCTTAGTAAGTTCACATGTAAATAGCAAGTAACATAACCATGCAATAATACGAAGTCCACATTTGCATAAAATCACCAAAGCATTCATATCATATTTCTCATTCATGATCTTACAATATTATTGTTGTAATGCCCCGTACCCGAGACTGTAGCTGGAGTCGAACACGAGGTGTTAACAGACTTAATTCATTACTTAAACAGCTCAAACAAATTATTTTTAAAATTTCCAGTCAAGCTAGCAATCTGCATCACAGTCGCTTAAAAATTCATATCTCGAGTTCCGAAACTGAAATCCAATTTCGTAAATTTTCCCTGAAACTAGACTCATATATCTATTTAGTTATTTTTTTCTAGAATTTTTGGTCAAGCCAATTAGTACAGTTTATTAGTTAAAGTCTCCCCTGTTTCAGGGTTCGACTGCTCTGACCTCTGTATATTACGAATCAGATATCTCTCTGTACAGAATTTCAATGACTATGAAGTTTGTTTCTATTAAAACTAGACTAAATAAGGAATATTTACATATAAATCATGACTTTTAATTATTTTTGTATAATTTATGATGAATTTTTAAAGTCAGAATAGGGGATCTAGAAATCACTCTGGACCTGTTTCACAAAAATTCAAATATCTCATAAAATATAATTTATATACCTATTTTGTTCAGTACATATGAAAGTAGACTCATTAAGATTCAATTTAGTAACTTAATCATCATTTAATTCCATTTCTACTATTTTTAGTGATTTTTCAAATTTACATCACTGCTGCTGTCAGATTCTATTTTATGGCAAATTTCACGTTACTAAGGATTTTCATGGACTAAATAGCATTTTAAACATACATAACATCAAATATGACTTAGATTGGCCATTCCAATGGCTAATCATTTACAAACCCTTTTCTTACCAAACCATAGCCATATCATAAGATCAATTACACAAAGTGAGTGTTTTGCCATACATGCCACATTCAAAATACACAAGCCATTTTACCAATTTAAGCCTTCGGATAGTGTGAACGAGTCTTCGACCTATCCCGATTCTCAAGCCGGCTTGTCAAAACTACAATGAAAGAAAAGGAGGGAGTAAGCAAAAATGCTTGGTAAGCCCGCATGCAAATAGCAAGTAACATAATCACACAATCTCACATAAAACATCATTTGCATAAACAACACCAAGACATTCATGTTTCATTTACATTTAATATCTTTCTACGATTTCACCATACCAAGTTTTCAACCGAGGGTTTAAGCACATACCTATCAAATTTTCTCATTTACCACACTTACCAACATGTCACCTTCGTTTTAGGCCTTCTTCTTATTCACGTAAGATTCACCCGTTGAACACATCGAAATATAATTCGAATACACGGATATCATGAACGTAAGTGTCATACCCGCAGCTAGACAAACTCAATAGCCTGCGAAACTTATGTAGCCAAGCTACCATGTAACCCGCCCATAAGTGAACTCAGACTCAACTCAACGAGCTCGAGCGTTCGCATCCATAAGTGAACTCGGACTCAACTCAACGAGCTCGGATGCCTAGTTACATCTCACGAACTCGGACTCAACTCAACGAGTTCGGAACTCAACCATCCTAGTAACATGTCACTTGTATTCTAATCTATCCCCAAGGTTCAAACGGGCATTTTCCTCGATCACACATCTTTTCCGTCTTCCACGAAATATCGAAATCGATACTTCGGTGAGAGTTCATACTCATCAAGTAATTCACATAATTACATATTATTCAACAATAACCACAAAGCATAATATTTCATGATAATAATCAGCATCATATGATACAAACAACATTAAATTGCTTTAAATGAAAATTATGTTACTACATTTAGACATGAACTTACCTCGGTACAAAATTATTAGCAATCGAGTCTATTCTTCGTAAACTTTATTTTTCCCTTGATCGCGACTTGAATCTCGTTTCTCTTGATCTATAATGCCAAATTAATCTTATTTAATACACACATTCATCAAAACAGCATTTAATATGAACTTTGGCAAAATTACATTTTTTCCCCTAAACTTTTGCATAATTACACTTTTGCCCTTAGGCTCGGGAATTAAACTTCATCCCTTATTCTTATGTTTTATGACATGCTGATCATTTTTCCCTTCTATGGCAACATCAAATTCACACTCTAACATGTACTTATGACTATTAGGTATTTTTACTAATTAAGCCCTTTTACTCGTTTTTGCTTAAAACCGAGTAGTACATGTTGTCTAACATAATTTAAAACCTAATATTCTATCATAAAACACCAAAATACACAAATTTCACCAATGGGTATTTTTCCAAATATGAACCCTAGGTTGAATTATTGCTAGCATAAGCTTAATCGAGCTGCCGGGATTCCAGAAACGTAAAGAACATTAAAAACGGGGCTTGGAATCACTTACTATAGAGCTTGAAAGGTTGAAACAAACCCTAACCATGGAGAACCCTTGAAATTTTGGCCTAATGAAGAAGATGGACAAAAATTGGCTTTTAATTTTGTTTTTAATTCATTTTAATAACTAAATGACCAAAATGCCCTTACTACTAAACTTTCCAAAAATTCCATCCATGTCCAATTTTTGTCCATAGACCTAGAAATTGGTCAAATTGCTATTTAAGACCTCCTCATTAATATTCCAAAACAATTTCATACTAAAAACTCCTAGAATGCAAGTTTTGCAAATTATTCGATTTAGGCCCTAATTTCAATTTAAGCACTTTAGGCATAGGATTTCATCACGAAATTTTCACACAATCATGCAATCATATAATAAACATCAAAGTAATTATAAAATAATTATTTCTATCTCAGATTTGTGGTCACAAAACCACTATTCTGATTAGGCCCTAATTCAGGATATTACAACTCTCCCCCCTTTAAGAATTTTCGTCCTCAAAAATCTTACCAGTAAACAGGTGTGGGTATTGGTTTCTCATAGTTTCTTCAGGTTCCCATGTAGTCTCTTCTACCCTTTGCTTTTGCCACAATACTTTCACTAGAGCGACACTTTTATTTCTTAATTGTTTGACTTCTCGAGCTAAAATCTTAATCGGTTCTTCTTCGTAAGTCATATCCGGTCGTAGTTCAATTTCTGTCGGTGGAATTATATGTGAAGGATTAGAACGATACTGACGTAACATAAATACGTGGAACACATCATGAATCTTCTCTAATTCAGGTGGTAATGCTAGCCGATATGCTACCGGTCCAACTTTTTCAATTATTTCATATGGTCCAATAAAACGCGGACTTAACTTGCCCTTCCGTCCAAATCTAAGGACTTTCTTCCATGGAGACACTTTCAAAAATACCTTATCACCAACTTGAAACTCGATTTCCCTTCGTTTCAAATCTGCATAAGATTTCTGTCTATCTGAAGCAGCTTTCAAACAATCTCGAATCACTTTCACCTTTTCTTTGGTTTCTTTTATTAGATCAACTCCATAAATCTGATTTTCCATGACTTCAGTCCAATACATTGGCGTCTGACATTTACGACCATACAATGCTTCATAAGGTGCCATCTTCAAACTCGTCTGATAACTATTATTATAAGCAAATTCTACCAACGGTAAGTACCTTTCCCAAGTACCTTGAAATTCCAATACGCAACATCTGAGCATGTCTTCAAGAATCTGAATTACTTTCTCTGATTGTCCATCAGTTTGTGGATGAAAGGCAGTGCTGAAATTTAACTTTGTACCTAATGCCTTTTGCAACTTTTGCCAAATCCGTGAAGTAAATCTCGGATCTCTATCCGAAATGATTGACAAAGGTATTCTGTGAAGTCTAACAATCTAACAGATATACAATTCAGCTAACTTATTAAGAGAATAATCCGTACGTACCGGAATAAAATGAGCCGATTTAGTCAGTCTGTCAACTATTACCCAGATGGCATTTTTCTTCCCCGGAGTTAACGGCAACCCTGATATAAAATCCATAGTAATCCGATCCCATTTCCATTCAGGAACCATGATAGGCTGGAGTAATCCCGAAGGTACTTGGTGTTCAGCTTTCACTTGTTGACAAACTAAGCACTTTGATACAAACTCGGAAATATCTCTTTTCATTCCACTCCACCAGTACATTTTCTTCAAGTCATTATACATTTTCGTACTGCCCGGATGAACCGCCAAACAACCATTACGTGCTTCATGCAAAATCTTTTGAATCAACTCATCATTTTTCGGTACACAAATCTGATTTTTAAACATCAAGCAACCATCAGAACCGATTCTGAAATCTGATCCCGTATCAGCTTCACATTGCTTTCTCTTGGCTTGCAAATCTTGATCATTTTTCTGAGCTTCAGAAATCTCTTGTAAAAACATCGGTATTGCTCTTAACTCTACTGGAATCAAACCATCATTTGATATCTTTAACCGAGTGTTCATAGTTCTCAAAGCAAATAGCAATTTTCTATTTAAAGCATCGGCAACCACATTCGCTTTTCCCAGATGGTAATCAATAACAAGCTCGTAATCTTTCAATAACTCCAACCATCTTCGCTGTCTCAAATTCAAGTCTTTTTGTGACATCAAGTACTTAAGACTTTTGTGGTCGGTATATACTTGAAACTTTTCACCATACAAATAATGTCGCCAAATCTTCAAAGCAAACACTATAGTAGCCAATTCCAAATCACGAGTCGGATAATTTCTTTCGTGAGATTTTAACTGCCTCAAAGCATAAGCCACCACTTTTCCTTCTTGCATAAGTATACATCCTAAGCCATTTCGAGAATCATCACTATACACCACAAATTCTTTACATGATTCTGGTTGTACCAAGACTGGTGCTTCACTTAATAACTTTTTCAATTCTTCAAAACTCTGTTGACATTTTTCCGTCCATTCAAATTTAACATTCTTTCGGAGCAGTCTAGTCATAGGAGCAGCAATTATAGAAAATCCATTTACAAACCGCCAATAATACCCAGCTAGCCCCAAGAAACTTTTAACCTCAGTTACATTTTTTGGTTGTTTCCAGTCAACAATGGCTGAAATCTTACTAGGATCAACCCGTATACCATCACCTAAAACAATATGACCCAAAAATCCAACTTCCCGGAGCCAAAATTCACTTTTACTAAACTTAGCATACAGCTGCTTATCTTTCAAAGTTTGCAAAACTATCCTCAAATGCTCAGCATGCTCTGTCTCATCTTTTGAATAAATTAAAATATCATCTATAAACTGTAATATCCTAAATTAGGGCTTAATCGGAATAGTGGTTTCGTACCACAAATTCGAGATAGAAATAATTATTTTATAATTATTTTGATGAATATGATATGATTGCATGATTGTGTGAAAATTTCGTGATAAATTCTATGCCTAAAGTGTTTAAATTGAAAGTAGGCACTAAATCGAATAAGTTGCAAAATTTGCATTCTAGAAGTTTTTAGTATAAAATTGCATTGAAATATTCATTAGGAGCTCTTAAATAGCAATTTGACCAATTTCTAAGTCTATGGACAAAAATTGGACATGGATGGAATTTTTGGAAAGTTTAGTAGTAAGGGCATTTTGGTCATTTAGTTATTAAAATGAATTAAAAACAAAATTAAAAGCCAATTTTTGTCCATCTTCTTCATTAGGCCGAAATTTCAAGGGTTATCCATAGTTAGGGTTTGTTTCAAGCTTCCAAGATCCATAGTAAGTGATTCCAAGCCCCGTTTTTAATGTTCTTTACGTTTTTGGAATCCCGGTAGCTCGATTAAGCTTATGTTAGCAATAATTCAACCTAGGGTTTATATTTGGAAAAATACCCATAGGTGAAATTTGTGTATTTTGATGTTTTATGATAGAATATGGGGTTTTAAATTATGTTAGACAACTTGTGCTACTCGGTTTTGAGTTAAAAATGAGTAAAATGGCTTAATCGGCAAAATACCTAATAGTCACAAGTATATGTTAGAGTAAGAATTTGATGTTGCCATAGAAGGGAAAAATGATCAGCATGTTATAAAACATAAGAATAAGGAATAAAGTTTAATTCCCGAGCCTAGGGGCAAAAGTGTAATTATGCAAAAGTTTAGGGGCAAAAGTGTAATTTTTCCAAAGTTCGTATTAAATGCTGTTTTGATGAATGTATGTATTGAATAAGATTAATTTGGCATTATAGATCAAGAGAAACGAGATTCAAGTCGCGATCGAGGAAAAGAAAAGATTGTGGACTAAATTGCAAAATCTTTATATTTTGGTACCAAGGTAAGTTCATGTGTAAATAATGTAGCATAAATGTTATTTTTAAGTTATTAATGTTAATTGTATGATATGCTGATTTTTAATCGTGAAATATTATGCTTTGTGGTTAATATTGAGTAATATGCAAATTATGTTTACTACTTGATAAATATGAGTTGCTATTGAGTATCGGTTCCGATATTCCATGGAAGACGGCAAATGTGAGATCGAGGGAAAAGGCCCGTTTGAATCTTAGGAATAGATTAGGATACAAGTGACATGTCACTAGGATGGTTGAGCATCCGAACTCATTGAGTTGAGTCCGAGTTCACTTATGGATGCGAATGTCCGAACTCGTTGAGTTGAGTTCGAGTTTGTGAAACGTAACTAGGCATCCGAACTCGTTGAGTTGAGTCTGAGTTCACTTATGGATGCAAATGTCTGAACTCGTTGAGTTGCGTCCGAGTTCGTGAAATGTAACTAGGCATCCGAACTCGTTGAGTTGAGTCCGAGTTCACTTATGGATGCGAACGCCCGAGCTCGTTGAGTTGATTCTGAGTTCACTTAGGGGCGGGTTACATGATTTCTTGATTACATATGAGGCACTTATGTGCAAATTATCCGTGTATCAGAGTTGTATTCCGATGTGTTCAACGGGTGAAATTTATAGTGAAATGGAAGAACACTTAAGATGCAAGCGACGTTTTGGTAAGTGTTGTGAAATGGACACTTTGGACAGGTATGTTCTTAACCCTCGGGTTGAAAATAGATACAACAACAATAAGGTGGTAAGATGATGAATGATGTTTAGAAATATGATATATGTTTTGGTGATACCATGCTAAAGTTGTTTGGTATATTTGTATTGTTATGTTACTTGTTATTTACATATGAACTTACTAAGCATTTATGCTTACTCCCTCCTCTTTATTTACTGTAGTTTTGAACAAGCCAGCTCGGGAATCGGGACGGGTCGAAGGTTCGATCACACTATCCAAAGGACTTTCATCTGGGTAAATGGCTTGTAAAACTTAAGTATGGCATGTATAGCAATATACTTATTTTGTGTAAATAATTTTATGATATGGCCATGATTGGTTGAGAAAATGTTTGATATTGATAAGTCATAGTGATGGTTAAATTTAGATCATGTTTGATATCATGGAAGTTTAATAGGTTATCTAGTTCATAACAACTCATGAAAAGATGAAATTTGCCTTAAAACAGAATATTGCTGCAGCAATGACATGAATTTGAAAAATCACTAAAAATAGTATAAATGAAATTAAATGATGAGAAAGTTATGAAATTGAAGCTTAATGAGTCTATTTTCATATGGATTAAAAAAAAATAGGCATATAAATTATACTTTATGAGATATTTGAAAGCTTGTGAAACAGGGCCAGAGTGATTTCTGGATCCTCTATTCTGAGTTTAACAATTCATAATAAATTGTAAAAAAATAATTATAAGTAATTATTTATATGTACAGATTCCTTGTTGAGTCTAGTTTTAATAGAAACAAACCTCGTAGTCATTGAAATTCTTTATGGAGAGATATCTGATTCGTAATACACAGAGGTCAGAGTAGTCAAACCCTGAAACAGGGGAGAATTTAACTAATAAACTGTACCAATTTGCCCAACCAAAAATTCTAGAAAAAAATTAGTAAATATATATATGAGTCTAGATTTATGTAAAATTTACGGATCTTGATTTCGAGTTTTGTAACTTGAGATATGATTTTTCTTGTAACTGTGACTCGGGTAGCTAGAAAGCTGTGAATGTAGAAACAAATAATTTGAAGTTCTTAATTTGATAAATTATGTTCGGTAACCCCTCAAGCTCGACTCCGGCGACGGTTTCGGGAGTGGGGGCATTACATTTGGTGGTATCAGAGTAGGTTTAGTCGGTTCTCGGACTACGTGTTGTATGTACGGATTTTGCTATACATGCCATATGTATGAATTGTGATAGTGTGACGACTTCTGACCTTTTTAAATGATTTTTATATAGTAAATGGATCCCGATCCAGCTGTGGCAGATGAAGTAGAGAGTAATGTGCTAGCTCCAACTGAAGGGGCAGCGCCGACTGAAAACCCACCCCCTAGTGTTGGTCAGGGAGGAGGAGAAAGGGATCGGGAAGCCTTTCTCCAAATGATGAGTGCATGGTACACTGAGTTCGTTCGTACGAACCCAAATGTACGACCTCCCCTATAATGCCCCGTACCCGAGACCATTGCCGGAGTCGAACACGAGGTGTTAACGGACTTAATTCATTTACTTACACAGTTCATTTCGAAATTTCTAGGCAAGCTGGCTAACTGCATCACAGCCACTTTAAAAATCATATCTCGAGTTCCAAAACTCGGAAACTGATTCCGTAAATTTTTCCTGAATCTAGACTCATATATCCATCTACAACTATTTTTCTAGAATTTTTGGTCCAGCCAATTAGTACAGTTTATTAGTTAAAGTCTCCCCTGTTTCAGGGTTCGACTACTCTGACCTTCATGTATTACGACTTAGATATCTCCCTGTACAGAACTTCAATACTTATGCCGTTTGTTTCTAATGAAACTGGACTCAAAAAGGAATGTGTACATATAAATGATGACTTCTAATTGTCTCTGGTTAATTAATGGTGAATTTCCAAAATCATAACAGGGGATCCAGAAAACGCTCTGGCCCTGTTTGACGAAAACTTAAACATCTCATAAAATATGGCTCATATGGTCGTTTCGTTTCTTTCATATGAAAATAAACTCATCAAGATTCGATTACATAATTTATTCACTATTTAATTTCATTCCTACTATTTTTTGTGATTTTTCAAATTCACATCACTGTTGCTGTCAGCATCTATTCTAAGGTAAATTTTACCTATTTCATAATTTTCCATGAATCAATTAGTAAATTGACATACATCATTTTCAAGTATAATCACGATTAGCCATGTCGTACGTAGCACCAATAGGACCATGATTGGCCATTCCAATGGCTAATCATTACCAACATTTCCACACCACTTAATAACCATATAATAAGACCATATATACAAAATGACCATAATGTCATACTCAAAATATACAAGCCATTTTCGCATGGCTATACGAATATACATTACCAAAAGATACTTAATTAACAACAAGGGTCAGCCCTATACATGCCATTATCAAAATTCAACTAAAAGAGTACCAAAGGGGCTTAGATAGTGTGGACGACTTCGACTTTGACACTCCCGAGTCCGATAGCTGACGAACAAAATCTATAAAACAGAGAATTAAAGCAACAGAATAAGCATTTTGATGCTTAGTAAGTTTTAAGTAATGAAATTATTTACAACTAAGGTATAGCGTTCGTATGACTAAATGAACAATTGCACATACGCATATTCCCAAAATCATGTTTACTTCACGCTTCAACCATTATATTCATACACTCAGGATCAAACCTGACTAAAGGCCGGAAGCTTGTTAATCAATCGAGCGAAAACTATTTAAAAGGAATCAACCTTTCCAATGCATATACGAAACATACCTTATCGTTTGGATTTATGAGCGTATTAATTGAAGTTATTACAGCAAGATCGCTCATTTCCAAACCCAAGTACCTTCGGGATTTAGCCGGATATAGCAACTCGCACAAATGCCTTCGGGACTTAGCCCGGATATAGTAACTAGCACAGATGCCTTCGGGACTTAGCCTGGATATAGTCACTAGCACAAATGCCTTCGGGACTTAGCCCGGATATAGTCACTAGCACAAATGCCTTCGGGACTTAGCCCGGATATAGACACTAGCACAAATGCCTTCGGATCTTAGTCCGGTTATCATTCGAATAATCATGCACATATATCAATAAATCATAACACATTTATATTTCATTTTCATTACTAGAACTCAAACACAAGACACTTATCAACCTTTACCATTTTCGGCTCAATAGCCACATATAAAGAGCATGATTTTGATTGGCTTTGTAACATGATCTCTATACACATTCGGCCACAAGTCATAAGTATAACTAATTACCTCGATATATAATTCAAGTAGAATCATTATATCACCGTTTATTTGTTATGCTTATATGTCATG
This sequence comes from Gossypium hirsutum, assembly GCF_007990345.1. Classification (NCBI taxonomy): domain Eukaryota; kingdom Viridiplantae; phylum Streptophyta; class Magnoliopsida; order Malvales; family Malvaceae; genus Gossypium; species Gossypium hirsutum. The sequence continues at coordinate 62,845,557 of NC_053429.1, read as the reverse complement.
ACTTAATCAAATCATAAACTAAGTTCCATTACTCAAAGACTTACCTCGGATGTTGTTGAACGACTTCAATGGCTATTCGATTACTTTTTCCTTTCCCTTATCAGATCTAGATCCTCTTTGCTCTTGAGCTTAATTTAAAACAATTGAATTCATTTAATTTCAAATCAAATAGGCGATTTAATATAATACATGTATATTATAAGGTTGAGGTACATATGACTTAATGGTTAACTATCAAACACCATACGCATATATATGTATATATATATTCTCTAGTCATGCACAACCCAACATCTTACTTAGGCATTAACAACTTTATAGATATATGCATATCTATGTTAAGGCCGAATATATATAATTTAACACATTCTACAAATATGGTTATTTATAATGACAAAACACCATTTTATCTCAAGTTATACTTATAAGCACATCCATCTAAATACATTCGTACTTAAACATCATTCCGACCTAACACTCATATTACATCTATAAAACTACAAGCCGAATATACCTATACTTACATCACTTAAACATCAACCCTCAATTTCTTTGACAAAGCACATTTCCGAAAATGATAAGGCAATATAACAGCCTTTAATCCAACTTATAATTCACACATATCACATTCCAAGCATTCACTCTATTCTATCACTTAAAGTACAAACATTACTCAATAACTTCCTAGTTCAAATTCGGCAATTACACCAATTCACTAGATGATTTATTATTATTATTGTTCATTTATTCAAACTACTTAAAATTACCTTAAACTATCACAATTAACAACCATTTGTAACTTATTCATTAAACATGAAAACAACCATATATCTCTTCCATTTTCTACCATGGCCGAATGCTCAAGACACCACACCATTCCAAATTGGTCATGGGTTGAGCAAAGAACTTAATGACTAACTCAAAAATGTTAAAAATCCAAGAATCATCATTGAACTTACCTTAATTTAGCTAACCACCATAGCCGAATTTCTCAAAGCTTTTTCTCTTCTAGTTACGGCAATGAGGAGCAAAGATGGAGAAACTTTGGTTTCTCCTCCCACAAATCAACATTTTTTTATTATCCATATTTTTATTTTTAACATAAAATATTAACATAAAATAATTATAATATGTTTTAGTCCATAACATGGCCGGCCACCATCTAGAATTTGGCTAATTTGACATGCAAGTACAAGCATTTTCTAACATGCATTAATAGGCCACATTAACATTTGCCTAGCACATTTCTAAATTTTCTCACACAAGTCCTATTTAATAAATTTCGCACCATATACACTTAATTTAAGCATGAATTTTTCACACATGCATATTCATATATAATGAGCATCAAACATGACTGTAAATTATTTTTATGACTTGGTTTCGTGGTCCCGAAACCACTTTCCGACTAGGGTCAATTTAGGGCTGTCACAACTCTCCCCCACTTTAAGAAATTTTCGTCCCCAAAATCTTACCGGTAAATAGGTTTGGGTATCGTTCTTTCATAGAGTTCTCGGTTTCTTAAGTAGCTTCTTCGATCCCGTGTTTGAGCCATAACACCTTTACTAACGGAACCCTTTTGTTTCGCAACTCTTTCACTTCACGAGCTAGGATACGAATCGGTTCTTCTTCATAACTCATATCAGATTGAATTTCAACCTCGGAGGGATTAATTATGTGCGAAGGATCAGATCTATAACGTCGAAGCATCGAAACACGAAAAACATTGTGAATCTTTTCGAGATCAGGGGGTAAAATCAATCTATATGCCACTGGACCAACTCGTTCGGATATTTCATACGGCCCTATGAACCTCGGACTCAGTTTGCCCTTACGGCCAAACCTGAGTATCTTTTTCCAAGGTGAAACTTTAAGAAACACTTTGTCTCCCACCTGATACTCAATATCTCTTCGTTTTAAATCTGCGTACGACTTCTGAAGATCTGATGCTGCCTTCAGACTTTCACGAATTATTTTTACTTTCTGCTCAGCATCTTTAATCAAATCAACTCCGAAAATTTTACTTTCACCGAGCTCGGTCCAAAACAATGGTGTACGGCATTTACGACCGTACAAAGCCTCGTAAGGTGCCATCTTAATACTTGATTGAAAACTATTGTTGTAAGTGAATTCAATCAAAGGTAAATACCGTTCCCACGAACCACCAAACTCAAGGATGCAACATCTCAACATATCCTCGAGTATCTGAATTATTCGTTCGGATTGACCATCGGTCTGAGGATGAAAAGCGGTGCTAAAATGCAACTTGGTACCCAAAGCTTCTTGCAATTTCTTCCAAAATCGCGAGGAGAACCTCAGATCTCTATCCGACACAATAGAAATAGGTACCCTGTGTAATCTTACAATCTGAGAAACATACAATTCAGCTAGTTTATCCAGTGAATAATCCGTACGTACAGGAATAAAATGAGTCGACTTAGTCAGTCTATCAACAACAACCCAAATCGCATCTTTCTTACTTGCCGACAATGGCAACCCAGATACAAAATCCATCGTGACTCGATCCCATTTCCATTCAGGTATCATGATCGGCTGAAGTAAACCTGTAGGCACTTGATGTTCCGCTTTCACTTGTTGACATATTAAACACTTCGAAACAAAATTGGAAATGTCTCGTTTCATACCATGCAACCAAAACTGACGTCTCAGATCATTGTACATTTTTGTACTACCCGGATGGATAGACATTCGGCTACTATGAGCCTCGCTCAGGATCATCGAAATAAGTTCTGAATTTCTTGGAACACACAAATGACTTCTGAACCTCAAACAATTGTCATCATCAATTTGAAACTCTGATTCCCTATTCAACACACATTCAGCCCGTTTTGCGACCAATTCATCATCGACTTTCTGAGCTTCACGAATTTGATGAATCAACAATGGTTTGGCCTTTAATTCTGCTACTAACACATTATCGGATAGAACAGACAAATGTACATTCATCGTTCGTAAAGCAAACAGTGATTTACGACTTAAGGCATCCGCAACCACATTAGCCTTTCCCGGGTGATAGTCAATGACAAGCTCATAATCTTTTAACAACTCGAGCCAACGTCTTTGTCGCAGATTCAGATCTCTTTGAGTCATCAAATATTTGAGACTTTTGTGATCCGAAAATACATGGCACTTCTCACAAAATAAGTAATGTCTCCATATTTTCAAAGCAAATACGATGGCAGCTAATTCGAGATCATGGGTTGGATAATTTTTTTCATGTGGCTTCAATTGCCTTGACGCATAAGCTACAACTCGACCTTCTTGCATCAATACACAACCCAACCCAAGTAAGAATGCATCACTATAAATGACAAACTCTTTGCCTGATTCGGGCTGCACTAGTACTGGAGCTTCAGTCAAATAAGTCTTTAGTTGATCGAAACTTTTCTGACATTTTTCTGTCCATTCAAACTTCACATCTTTCTGAAGCAGTTTCGTCATTGGTGTGGCTATCATCGAGAAACCCTTTACAAACCGTCTGTAGTAACCGGCAATCCCAAAAAGCTCCGAACCTCAATAATATTTCTCGGAGGCTTCTAGTTAAGTATGACTGAAATTTTGCTCGGATCAACTCGAATACCCGATGCAGATACCACATGACCCAAGAAGCTAACCTCTCTTAACCAGAACTCACACTTACTGAACTTAGCATATAACTGCTTATCCCGTAAAATCTGCAACACTAATCCCAGGTGTTCAGCATGATCGGTTTCATTTCTCGAATAGACCAAAATATCATCGATAAACACAACTACAAACCGATCCAAAAACGGTCTGAAGATCCAATTCATCAAATCTATAAATACAGCAGGGGCATTAGTGAGCCCAAATGGCATCATTAAGAACTCGTAGTGACCGTATCTCGTTCTGAAAGCAGTTTTGGGTATATCCGAATCTCGAATTCGCAACTAATAATTACCTGATCTCAAATCTATCTTTGAAAACACTGAGGCTCCCTTTAGTTGATCAAACAAATCATCAATACGCGGTAACGGATATTTATTCTTTATTGTCACTTTATTCAGCTGACGATAGTCGATGCACAGCCTCATGGTTCCGTCCTTCTTTTTCACAAACAATACTGGTGCACCCCAAGGAGAGAAACTTGGTTGAGCGAAACCTCTATCCATCAACTCTTGTAACTGAGCTTTCAATTCCTTTAATTCCGTTGGTTCCATACGATACGGAGCTATCGAAATCGGTGTAGTCCCAGGTACAAGTTCAATGCCAAACTCTACCTCCCAAATAGGTGGTAACCCCGGTAATTCTTCGGGAAAAACATCCGGATATTCACAAACCACTGGTACCGATTCAAGTTTCTTTTCTGGTTCTTTATTATCAAATACGTATGCAAGATACGTTTCACACCCCTTTCTCACATATTTTTGAGCTAGCATCGAGGATATTATTGTTGGCAATCCATTCAAAACAGTAGACTCAACCCGGATTATCTCATTATTTACACACCTCAAATCAATAGTCTTACTTTTGCAATTCACAACTGCATCATGTACGGTCAACCAATCCAAACCGAGAATAACATCAAATTCATCAAACAGTAAAAGCATCAAGTCAGCCAAAAACAGGAGCCTTGGATTATTAAGGGGCATTTCTTACACACCTTGTCGATAAGCACATAACGACCCAAGGGATTCGACACTCGAATTACGAACTCAGTAGACTCAACAGGTAAAGTCTTACTGGATGCTAAGGTCTCACATACATATGAATGAGTAGAACCAGGGTCAATCAATGCAATCACATTAGTATCAAAGAGAGTGAAAGTACTCGTAATAACATCTGGCGAGGAAGCATCCTCGCGTGCGCGTATACCATAAGCTCTAGCAGGAGCACGAGCCTCAGATCTGGTTGTAGTATCTCTAGATCCTCTCTGACCGCCACTACCATTCCCCGTATTTCTAGATGGTCTACCCCGAGATGTAGAAGCAACTGGTTTCCTACTCTGATTTACATTTTGTTCGGACAGTCTCGGGCAATCCTTGATAAAATGGTCAGCTGATCTGCACTTATAACAGGAGCGGTCATGGAATCTACAACTTCCCGAATGCCATTTACCACAATATTGGCACTCTGTTCTGCCTCGACGATCATTCCTAACACTGGCAACCAAAGTGACTCGTGTACTCACAAGGGGTCGATCACGATCTCGTCTAGAAAAGCCCGAAGTGCCTTTAGACTGGCCTAAATCATCTCTAAATTTCTTCGATGACTGTTGAAAGGGCTTTCCCAAAGATCTCTTACGAAACTCCTTTGCTCCCATATCAGCTTTTCTTTTCTCCTTACTGAGCTCTTTGGCTTTGCAAGCTCGCTCGACAAGTACCACAAATTCTCTGATTTCTAAAATGCCAACATACAGTTTTATATCATCATTCAGTCCATCTTTGAAACGTTTACACATTACAGCTTCTAAAGAAATGCATTCTCGAGCGTACCGGCTAAGCCTTACAAACTTTCGTTCATAATCAGTAACCGACATGGAACCTTGTTTAAGTTTAAGAAATTCTTTCCATTTTTTATCAATGAATCTCTGGCTGATATACTTTTTTTGAAACTCGGTTTGGAAAAACTCCCAAGTTACTTGCTCTCTGGGCACAACAGAAATCAACATATTCCACCAATAGTAGGCAGAATCACGTAGCAAGGAGATAGTACACTTTAGGCATTCATCGGGTGTGCAAGATAGTTCATCAAGTACCCGAATAGTGTTGTCCAACCAAAATTCAGCTTGCTCGGCATCCTCGCTGTCTGTAGCTTTAAATTTAGTAGCCCCGTGTTTTCGGATTCTGTCAACTGGGGGCTTATTTAACCTTATCTGGTCAGTTACCGGAGGCATCGCAGGTGCAGGGGTTGTATTAGTCGGGAATGGGGGTTGTGGAATAGCCGCATTAGTTCGAATATACTGATTGAATCAATCATTCATCACTCTATAAGAAGCCTGTCTAGCTTCGTCATTCTGATTACTAGCAATAGGTTGAGAGTCCACCGGCGCTGTCCCTTGCGCGGGAGCAGGCGCTACACTCTCAACATCATCAGCTACCGCTCGGTTGGGATCGGGATCCATTACTATAAGTAAACACATTTTTAACTGTCAGAAATCACCACACTATCAAATAAACACATAATGGCATGTATAGCTAAACCTGAACATAGTACGGTAGTCCTAGAATCAACTAAACCATAGCTCTGATACCAATAAAATTGTAACACCCCATACCCGAGACCGTTTCCGGAGTCGAACACGAGGTGTTAACGGACTTAATTCATTTACTTACACAGTTCATTTCGAAATTTCCAGGCAAGCTTGCTAACTGCATCACAGCCACTTTAAAAATCATATCTCGAGTTCCAAAACTCAGAAACTGATTTTGTAAATTTTTCATGAATCTAGACTCATATATCCATCTACAAATGTTTTTCTAGAATTTTTGGTGAGGCCAATTAGTACAGTTTATTAGTTAGAGTCTCCCCTGTTTTAGGGTTCAACTACTCTGACCTTCATGCATTACGACTTAGATATCTCCCTGTACAGAGCTTCAATACTTATGCCGTTTGTTTCTAATGAAACTAGACTCAAAAATGAATCTGTACATATAGAGCATGACTTCTAATTGTCTCTGGTTAATTTATGGTGAATTTCCAAAATCAGAACAGGGGATCCAGAAAACGTTCTGGCCCTGTTTCACGAAATCTTAAACATCTCATAACATACGGCTCATATGGTCATTTCGTTTCTTTCATATGAAAATAGACTCATCACGATTCGATTACATAATTTATTCACTATTTAATTCCATTCCTACTATTTTAGTGATTTTTCAAATTCACATCACTGCTGCTGTCAGCATCTATTCTAAGGTAAATTTTACCTATTTCAAAATTTTCCATGAATCAATTAGTAAATTGACATACATCATTTTCAAGTATAATCACGATTAGCCATGTCGTACGTAGCACCAATAGGACCATGATTGGCCATTCCAATGGCTAATCATTACCAACATTTCCACACCACTTAATAACCATATCATAAGACCATATATACAAAATGACCATAATGTTATACTCAAAATATACAAGCCATTTTCGCATGGCTATACAAATATACATTACCAAAAGATACTTAATTAACAACAAGGGTCAGCCCTATACATGCCATTATCAAAATTAAACTAAAAGAGTACCAAAGGGGCTTAGATAGTGTGGACGACTTCGACTTTGACACTCCCGAGTCCGATAGCTGACGAACAAAATCTATAAAACAGAGAATTAAAGCAACAGAATAAGCATTTTGATGCTTAGTAAGTTTTAAGTAATGAAATTATTTACAACTAAGGTATAGCGTTCGTATGACTAAATGAACAATTGCATATACGCATATTCCCAAAATCATGTTTACTTCACGCTTCAACCATTATATTCATACACTCAGGATCAAACCTGACTAAAGGCCGGAAGCTTGTTAATCAATTGAGCGAATACTATTTAAAAGGAATCAACCTTTCCAATGCATATACGAAACATACCTTATCGTTTGGATTTATGAGCGTATTAATTGAAGTTATTACAGCAAGATTGCTCATTTCCAAACCCAAGTACCTTCGGGATTTAGCCGGATATAGCAACTCGTACAAATGCCTTCGGGACTTAGCCCGGATATAGTAACTAGTACAGATGCCTTCGGGACTTAGCCTGGATATAGTCACTAGCACAAATTCCTTCGGGACTTAGCCCGGATATAGTCACTAGCACAAATGCCTTCGGGACTTAGCCCGAATATAGTCACTAGCACAAATGCCTTCGGATCTTAGTCCGGTTATCATCCGAATAATCATGCACATATATCAATAAATCAGAACACATTTATATTTCATTTTCATTACTAGAACTCAAACACAAGACACTTATCAACCTTTACCATTTTCGGCTCAATAGCCACATACAAAGAGCATGATTTTGATTGGCTTTGTAACATGATCTCTATACACATTCGGCTACCAGTCATAAGTATAACTAATTACCTCGATATATAATTCAAGTAGAATCATTATATCACCGTTTATTTGTTTTGCTTATATGTCATGACTTAATCAAATCATAAACTAAGTTCCATTACTCAAAGACTTACCTCGGATGTTGTCGAACGACTTCAACGGCTATTCGATTACTTTTTCCTTTCCCTTATCAGATCTAGATCCTCTTTGCTCTTGAGCTTAATTTAAAACAATTGAATTCATTTAATTTCAAATCAAATAGGCGATTTAATATAATACATGTATATTATAAGGTTGAGGTACATATGACTTAATGGTTAACTATCAAATATGTATATATATATTCTCTAGTCATGCACAACCCAACATCTTACTTAGGCATTAACAACTTTATAGATATATGCATATCTATGTTAAGGCCGAATATATATAATTTAACACATTCTACAAATATGGTTATTTATAATGACTAAACACCATTTTATCTCAAGTTATACTTATAAGCACATCCATCCAAATACATTCGTACTTAAACATCATTCCGACCTAACACTCATATTACATCTATAAAACTACAAGCCGAATATACCTATACTTACATCACTTAAACATCAACCCTCAATTTCTTTGACAAAGCACATTTCCGAAAATGATAAGGCAATATAACAGCCTTTAATCCAACTTATAATTCACACATATCACATTCCAAGCATTCACTCTATTCTATCACTTAAAGTACAAACATTACTCAATAACTTCCTAGTTCAAATTCGGCAATTACACCAATTCACTAGATGATTTATTATTATTATTGTTCATTTATTCAAACTACTTAAAATTACCTTAAACTATCACAATTAACAACCATTTGTAACTTATTCATTAAACATGAAAACAACCATATATCTCTTCCATTTTCTACCATGGCCGAATGCTCAAGACACCACACCATTCCAAATTGGTCATTGGTTGAGCAAAGAACTTAATGACTAACTCAAAAATGTTAAAAATCCAAGAATCATCATTGATCTTACCTTAATTTAGCTAACCACCATTGCCGAATTTCTCAAAGCTTTCTCTCTTCTAGGTACGGCAATGAGGAGCAAAGATGGAGAAACTTTGGTTTCTCCTCCCACAAATCAACATTTTTTTATTATCCATATTTTTATTTTTAACATAAAATATTAACATAAAATAATTATAATATGTTTTAGTCCATAACATGGCCGGCCACCATCTAGAATTTGGCTAATTTGACATGCAAGTACAAGCATTTTCTAACATGCATTAATAGGCCACTTTAACATTTGCCTAGCACATTTTTAAATTTTCTCACACAAGTCCTATTTAATAAATTTCGCACCATATACACATACTTTAAGCATGAATTTTTCACACATGCATATTTATATATAATGAGCATCAAACATGACTGTAAATTATTTTTATGACTTGGTTTCGTGGTCCCGAAACCACTTTTCGACTAGGGTCAATTTAGGGCTGTCACATCCCCCACCTCCCCTAATTCCTCAACCTATGCCTCCGATGCCTCAGGGAGTGGATATGATAAAATTTCACAGAACCCCCGTTGACAGAATTCGTAAACAAGGGGCTGAAGAATTTAGAGCAAATATTGATGATGATGCAGAGAAAGTAGAGTTCTGGCTTGAAAATTCTATCCGGGTATTTGATGTATTATCTTGTACACCTGAAGAATGTTTGAAATGTGCTACATCTTTGTTGAGAGATTCAGCCTATAATTGGTGGAAAACTTTGATTACGGTGGTACCAAAAGAGAGGGTAACCTGGGAAAACTTTCAAGAAGAGTTTCGGAAGAAATATGTTAGTGAAAGATTTATTAATCAGAAATGTAAAGAGTTTCTTGAGCTGAAGCAGGGTAATATGACAGTCTCAGAATATGAAAGAGTTTGTTTGATTGAGTAAGTATGCCAGGGAATATGTTCCTACAGAAGCCAAGATGTGCCGACGATTTGAAGACGGGTTTAACGAAGACATTAAGGTATTTGTTGGGATCCTTGAACTAAAAGAAATGGTGGTACTTGTCGATCGAGCTTGCAAGGCTGAAGAATTACTGAAGGAAAAGAAAAAGGTAGAATCTGAAACACGAAATTGGAAGAAAAGACCAATGAGTAATGCACCCTCACAACAAACCAGAAAGTCAAGAAATATGAATCCTCGCTCCCAAGTTTCAGCTGGGCAATCATATGGAAATTTTAAGAAGCAAAATGTGGGTCCTGAATCTCAGACTACTTCTGCGGCTAGTATGGGAAATACGAGATTTGTTAAACCCGAGTGCCAATGGTGTGGTAGAAATCATTTTGGTCCGTGCAGAGCAAATGAATGTTTTCGATGTGGTTCTCCGAATCATTTTATTAGAGACTGCCCAAAGAGAGCTGAGAAAGAAAAATTTCAGAATGTAAAAGCTAGTGGTGCAGACTCGAGGGGAAGGTATCCGAGAAAAGCTGGAAGTGAAACAAGTAGTAAGAATGTAGCCAGAGATCCAGCAGTTAGATCTGAAAGAAGAGCTCCGGCTAGAACTTATGCTATTAAAGCGCGTGAAGATGCTTCCTCACCCGATGTGATTATCGGTACATTTTCTCTTTATGATACTAATGTTATTGCTTTGATTGATCCCGGTTTTACTCATTCATATGTATGCATGAAACTGGTGTCTAGTATGAATATACCTGTTGAGAACATAGAATTTATGATTAGAGTGTCGAATCCACTAGGCAAATGTGTGATAGTTGATAAAGTATGCAAGAAATGCCCTTTAATGATTCGGGGTCATTACTTTCCGACCGACTTGATGTTGTTGCCGTTTGATGAATTTGATGTTATTTTGGGTATGGATTGGCTGACATTGCATGATGCTATAGTAAATTGCAAAGAAAAGGTTATAGAATTAAAATGTGAAAGTGGTGAAATCTTGCGGGTTGAACCAGACAAATCAGAGGCAATATTTAGTATGATTTCTTCGATGTCGGCTCAGAGATATTTGAGAAAGGGTTATGAAGCTTATTTGGCGTATGTAATTAATACAAAAGAAGTTGAAAAGAAAGTTGAATCAGTGCCGGTTGTGTGTGAATTTGCAGATGTATTTCTAGAAGAATTGCCGGGTTTGTCTCCAGTCAGGGAAATAAAATTTGGTATAGATTTGATACCGGGAATAACTCTGATCTCGATTGCTCCATATAGAATGGCACCAACAGAGTTGAAAGAATTAAAGTCACAGTTGCAAGAGTTGACTGATAAAGGCTTTGTGAGACCAAGTTTTTCACCTTGGGGTGCTCCCGTGTTATTTGTGAAAAAGAAGGATGGTTCTATGAGATTATGTGTTGATTATCAGCAGTTAAACAAGGTGAAAATCAAAAACAAGTATCCATTGCCGAGAATTGATGATTTGTTTGATCAGTTAAAAGGAGCGACATGGTTTTCAAAGATTGACTTGAGATCTGGTTATTATCAGCTGCAAGTGAAAGAGTCAGATGTGCCTAAAATTGCTTTTAGAACAAGGTACGGTCATTATGAATTTTTAGTTATGCCATTCGGGTTGACAAATGCTCCTGCTGTGTTTATGGACTTAATGAATCGCATATTTCGTCCATACCTGGACAGATTTGTTATGGTGTTTATAGCTGATATTTTAATTTATTCAAAAGATGAGACAGAGCATGCTGAGCATTTGAGGATAGTTTTGTAAACTTTGAGAGATAAGCAGCTATATGCTAAGTTTAGTAAAAGTGAATTTTGGCTCCGGGAAGTTGGATTTTTGGGTCATATTGTTTCAGGTGATGGTATACGGGTTGATCCTAGTAAAATTTCAACCATTGTTGATTGGAAACAACCGAAAAATGTAACTGAAGTTAGGAGTTTCTTGGGGCTAGTTGGGTATTATCGGTGGTTTGTAAATGGAATTTCTATAATTGCTGCTCCTATGACTAGACTACTCCGAAAGGATGTTAAATTTGAATGGAAGGAAGAATGTCAACAGAGTTTCGAAGAATTGAAAAAGTTATTAACTGAAGCACCAGTGTTGATACAACCCGAATCAGGTAAATAATTTGTGGTGTATAGTGATGCTTCTCTAAATGGTTTGGGGTGTGTACTCATGCAAGAAGGAAAAGTGGTGGCTTATGCTTCAAGGCAGTTAAAACCTCATGAGAGGAATTATCCTACTCACGATTTGGAATTGGCTGCAGTGGTGTTTGCTTTGAAGATTTGGCGACATTATTTGTATGGTGAAAAGTGCCGAGTATATACCGATCACCAAAGTCTTAAATACTTGATGTCACAAAAAGACTTGAATTTGAGACAGCGAAGATGGTTAGAGTTATTGAAAGATTACGAGCTTGTTATTGATTATCATCCGGGAAAAGCGAATGTGGTTGCCGATGCTTTAAGCAGAAAGTTGTTGTTTGCTTTGAGAGTTATGAACACTCAGTTGAAAATGTCAGATGATGGTTCGATTCTAGCAAAGTTAAGAGCAAGACCGATGTTTTTACAAGAGATTTTTGAAGCTCAGAAAAATGATCAAGATTTGCTAGCCAAGAGAAAACAGTGTGAAGCTGATACAGGATCAGATTTCAGAATCGGTTCTGATGGTTGTTTGATGTTTAAAAATCAGATTTGTGTACCGAAAAATGATGAGTTGATTCAAAAGATCTTGCATGAAGCACATAATGGTTGTTTGGCGGTTCATCCGGGCAGTACGAAGATGTATAATGACTTAAAGAAAATGTACTGGTGGAGTGGAACGAAAAGAGATATTTCCGAGTTTGTATCAAAGTGCTTAGTTTGTCAACAAGTGAAAGCTGAACACCAAGTACCTTCGGGATTACTTAGCCTATTATGGTTCCTGAATGGAAATGGGATCGGATTACTATGGATTTTATATCAGGGTTGCCGTTAACTCCAGGGAAGAAAAATGCCATCTGGGCAATAGTTGACAGACTGACTAAATCGGCTCATTTTATTCCGGTACGTATAGATTATTCTCTTAATAAGTTGGCTGAATTGTATATCCGAGAGATTGTTAGACTTCATGGGATACCTTTGTCAATTATTTCGGATAGAGATCCGAGGTTTACCTTACGGTTTTAGCAAAAGTTGCAAGAGGCATTAGGTACAAAGTTAAATTTCAGCACTGCCTTTCATCCACAAACTGATGGACAATCAGAGAGAGTAATTCAGATTCTTGAATACATGCTCAGATGTTGCGTATTGGAATTTCAAGATAGTTGGGAAAGGTACTTACCATTGGTAGAATTTGCTTATAATAATAGTTATCAGACGAGTTTGAAGATGGCACCTTATGAAGCATTATATGGTCGTAAATGTCGGACGCCATTGTATTGGACTGAACTCAAGGAAAATCAGATTTATGGAGTTGATTTAATAAAAAAACCGAAGAAAAGGTGAAAGTGATTCGAGATTGTTTGAAAGCTGCTTCGATAGACAGAAATCTTGTGCGGATTTGAAACGAAAAGAAATGGAGTTTCAAGTTGGTGATAAGGTGTTTTTGAAAGTGTCTCCATGGAAGAAAGTCCTTAGATTTGGACGAAAGGGCAAGTTAAGTCCGCGTTTTATTGGACCGTATGAAATAATTGAAAAAGTTGGACTGGTAGCATATCGGCTAGCGCTACCACCTGAATTAGAGAAGATTCATGATGTGTTTCACATATCTATGTTACATCGGTATCATTCGGATCCTTCACATATAATTTCACCGACAGAAGTTGAACTACGACCGGATATGACTTATGAAGAAGAACCGATTAAGATTTTAGCTCGAGAATTCAAACAACTAAGAAATAAAAGTGTTGCACTTGTGAAAGTGTTGTTGTAGCACCCCTTACCCGAGACCGTTACCGGAGTCGGACACGAGGGGTTCACAGACTAAATTCACTTATTCTCACAGTCCATTTTGAAAATTTCCAGACAGCTGACTAACTGCGTCACTGTCACCTTAAAAGTCATATCTTGAGTTCCAAAACTCAAAAATCAGTTTCGCAATTTTTCCCTAAAACTAGACTCATATATCCATCTACAAATTGTTTTATAGAATTTTTGGTCAGGCCAATTAGTACAGTTTATTAGTTAAAGTCTCCCCTGTTTCAGGGTTCGACTACTCTGACCTCCACCCACTACGACTTGGATATCTCCCTGTACAGGGCTTCAATACTGATGCCGTTTGTTTCTAATGAAACTAGACTAAAAAAGGAATCTATAAATATAAGGAATGACATCTAATTATCTCTTGTTAATTTATAATTAATTTCCAATGTCGGAACAGGGAATCCAGAAACCGTTCTGGCCCTGTTTCGCAAAAACCTAAATATCTCTTAACATACTGTTCATATGATCATTTCGTTACTTTCCTATGAAAATAGATTCATCAAGGTTCGATTACATAATTTATTCACTATTTAATTACATTCTTACTATTTTTAGTTATTTTTCACATTCGCGTTGCTGCTGCCATCAGCATCTATTTTTAAGGTAGACTTTACCTATTACATAGTTTCCATGACTCAACTAGCCCTTTTGCATAAATAGCACAAAATATGATCATGATTAACCATTCCAATGGCTAATCGTTCCCAAAAATTTCCATACCTCTTAATGAACATCATACAAGATGATTATAAAATTAAGCTCAAAGTGTATATAAGCCATTTTCGCATGGTTATCCAAATTTATACAAAAACAAAGGGTCCATGACCAACAACAAAAAGGGTAGTCCTATACATGCCATTTCAAAGTTCAACCAAAAGTGTACCAAAAGGGGCTTTGATAGTGTGGGCGACTTCGACTTCGACACTCCCGAGTCCGATAGCTGACGAACCAAAATCTATAAAACAGAGATTCAAAGAAACGGAGTAAGCATTTAATGCTTAGTAAGTTTTGAGCAATGGAATTAGGCTCAACTGAAGTATAGCATTCATATAACTAAACGGATAATTTCATATACACATATATTCACAAAAATCAGTCCTACTTCACATTTCCAACCCTTATATTCATACATAAGGGATCAACTTAACCAAAAACCGGGAGCTCCTTAATCGACTGAGCGAATGCTATTTAAGAGGAATCAATTAATCCAATGCATGTACAACACATACCTCGTTGTTGAGATTTTACGAGCGTATTAATTGAAATTATTACAGCAGATCACTCATTCCCAAACTCAAGAAATCTTCGGGATTTAGCCGGATATAACTACTTGCGCAAGGCCTTCGGGTCTTAGCCCGGATGTTGTCACTAGCATAAATGCCTTTGGGACTTAGCCCGGATATAGTCGCTAGCACAAATGCCTTCGGGTTTTAGCCCGGATATAATCGCTAGCACAAATGCCTTCGGGTCTTAGCCCGGATATAGCAACTCACACGAATGCCTTCAGATCTTAGTCCAGTTATAGTCACCTAGCATAAAAGCCTTCGGGACTTAGCCCGGATATCATTCGAATAACCATGCACATATATCAATAATCATGACACATCCATATTTCATTTTCATTACCAAAGCTCAAACACAAAACACTTATCACACTTACAAATTTCGGCTCAATAGCCACATACAAAGAGCATGATTTTGATTTACTCAAGACATAATCTAATCGAATCATAATCTAAGCTCCATTACTCGAAAACTTACCTCGGATGTTGTCGAACGATTTCGGCGGCTATTCGATCACTTTTTCCTTTCCCTTATCCAACTTTGGTCCTCTAAGCTCTTGAGCTAATTCAAACAAATTTAACTTATTAAAGTCTCATTATGCTAGCTTATGGCCGAACATGACAATGAATTTGATGGGTCATATGGCCACCTTTAGCTCAAATACAAAATGGTCATACGCATTTTTAATCACATTAAGCAATTTAATACAATTCATTCGAACATCAAAAGAGAAGCTCAAGGTACTTAGCCCATATATACATTAGACATTAGAGTCACATATGTACGAAATCACGTATCGAATTCAACATATTAGCTAATATTTCCCCTTAGCCGAATTTCTAAGTCAAGGTAAAGCCATCAATATGCTTACCTATGGCCGAACATACACATCAACTTATGTACTCATTCATGTGGCCGAACATACATGTCTATGCTGAGGCCGATTGCAACACTTAATACACTCTACAAGTATGGTCACTTGTATTGACTAAACCCCATTTTGTTTCAAGTTAAAAACTTGGCTAATACACATATATACACTATTAAAGCATCCTCTCCCTTTCCATCAATTCAACACATGCATTACTCATTAATATACAAAATTATATTCGGCCTTAGCACACAACTTGCTAGCCGATTCTTCTCCATCTAGCATCTAATGCACATATGTGCTCATTTGTTAGACCCTACTTCATCCAACAACAACCATATTTACCCTCTACTTCCTACCATGGCCGAATGCTCAAGATACCTCAATACCGAAACTTTTAGCTTGGATTGCTTAAAGAACTTGGTGATGAGTTCAAATTTACCTAACACCTCAAGCATCATAACACATCCATATAGCTAACATGCTAATAGTCTCAAGGCTTCAACTAAAACTTTTGAAGCCTCTTAGTCGAATACTAACTCTCTAATAATCCCAAATCCATCCATGAGATAGCTAGAATTTAGACCAATCATCCAAGGGATGTATGAACTTTCAAAGCAACATTAAACACACCTTAATCTAGTGAGCCTCCATAGCTGATTTTCTCCAAGCTCATTCCCTTCCTTTCTTTCTTCTATTAGGCCAAAGATGTTCAAGGATGAACACTTTTTTTTTGTTTTCTTTCTTCCATTCACGGCAAAAGGGGGGGAAACAATCACACACATTCTTTCTCTTTTTTTTTCATCATATTCCCTTTCATTATTTTATTACCATGCTCCTTATTTTATTTTTCCTAACATACATCACTAACATAACATGTTTGTGACATGTTTCCACCCATAGCATGGCCGGCCACTATGCTTTAATTTGGCTAATTTGACATGCAAGGACAAGCACTTTCCCACATATATTAATAGGCCACTTGAACACTTGCCTAGCATATTTCTAAATTGTCTCACATAAGTCCCTACTAATAAATTTCACATACACTGACCAAATTAAAGTATGGAACTATCACACAAGCATTTACGCACATCATAAACACATAATATAACCTTTAATTATTTATAAGACTCGGTTTCGTGGTCCCGAAACCACTTTCCGACTAGGGTCAATTTAGGGCTATCACAACTCTCCCCCACTTAAGAAATTTTCGTCCCCGAAAATCTTACCGGTAAATAGGTTTGGGTATCGTTCCTTCATAGAGTTCTCGGTTTCCCAAGTAGCTTCTTCGATTCTGTGTTTGAGCCATAACACTTTTACTAACGGAACCCTTTTGTTTCGCAACTCTTTTACTTCACGAGCTAGGATACGAATTGGTTCTTCTTCATAACTCATATCGGATTGAATTTCAACCTCTGATGGATTAATTACGTGTGACGGATCAGATCTATAACGTCGAAGCATCGAAACATGAAAGACGTCGTGAATCTTTTCAAGTTGAGGGGGCAAAATCAATTTATACGCAACTGGACCAACTCGTTTGGAGATTTCATACGGCCCAATGAATCTCGGACTCAACTTGCCCTTACGGCCAAATCTGAGTATCTTTTTCCAAGGTGAAACTTTAAGAAACACTTTATCTCCCACCTGATATTCAATGTCTTTTCGATTCAAGTCCGCATACGATTTCTGACGATCTGTGGCTGCCTTGAGACGTTCACGGATTACTTTTACTTTCTGTTCAGCATCTTTAATCAAATCAACTCCGAAAATTTTACTTTCACCGAGCTCGGTCCAAAACAATTGTGTACGGCATTTTCGACCGTACAAAGCCTCGTAAGGCGCCATGTTAATGCTTGACTGAAAACTATTGTTGTAAGCGAATCCAATCAAAGGTAAATACCGCTCCCATGAACCACTAAACTCGAGGATGCAACATCTCAACATATCCTCAAGTATCTGAATTATCCGCTCGGTTTGACCATCAGTTTGTGGATGAAAAGCGGTGCTAAAATGCAGCTTGGTACCTAAAGCTTCTTGCAATTTCTTCCAAAATCGCGAGGTGAATCTCGGATCTCTATCCGACACAATAGAAATCGGTACCCCGTGTAATCTCACAATCTGAGAAACATACAACTCAGCTAGTTTTTCCAATGAAAAATCCGTGCGTACGGGGATAAAGTGAGCCGATTTAGTCAGTCTATCCACAACAACCCAAATCGCATCTTTCTTACTTGCCGATACCGGCAACCCAGATATGAAATCCATTGTGACACGATCCCATTTCCATTCAGGTATCATGATCGACTGAAGTAAACCCGTAGGCACTTGATGTTCCGCCTTCACTTGTTGACATATTAAACACTTCGATACGAAATCGAAAATGTCTCATTTCATACTACGCCACCAAAACTGGCGTCTCAGATCGTTGTACATTTTCGTAGTCCACGGGTGAATTGATATTCGGCTACAATGAGCTTCGTTCAGAATCATCGAAATGAGTTCTGAATTTCTTGGAACACACAAACGACTTCTGAACCTCAAACAATCGTCATCATCAATTTGAAACTCTGATTCCATATTCGGAACACATTCAGCCCGTTTTGCAACCAATTCATCATCGGCTTTTTGAGCTTCACGAATTTGATGAATCAACAATGGTTTGGCCTTTAATTCCGCCACTAACACATTGTCGGATAGAACAGACAAGTGTACATTCATCGCTCGTAAAGCAAACAGTGATTTACGACTTAAGGCATCCACAACCACATTAGCCTTTCCTGGGTGATAGTCAATGACAAGTTCGTAATCTTTCAACAACTCAAGCCAATGCCTTTGTCGCAGATTCAAGTCTCTTTGAGTCATCAAATATTTGAGACTTTTGTGATCCGAATATACATGGCACTTCTCCCCAAATAAGTAGTGTCGCCATATTTTCAAAGCGAATACGATGGCAGCTAGTTTGAGATCATGGGTCAGATAATTTTTCTCATGTGGCTTCAGTTGTCTCGACGCATAGGCCACAACTCTACCTTCTTGCATCAATACGCAACCCAACCCAAGTAGGGAGGCATCACTCTAAATGACAAACTCTTTGCCTGATTCGGGCTGCACTAGAATTGGAGCTTTAGTCAAATAAGTTTTCAGTTGATCAAAACAAATCATCAATACGCGGTAACGGATATTTATTCTTTATCGTCACTTTATTCAGCTGACGATAATCAATGCACAACCTCATGGTTCCGTCCTTCTTTTTCACAAACAATACTGGTGCACCCCAAGGTGAGAAACTTGGTCGAGCGAAACCTCTATCCTTCAATTCTTGCAACTGAGCTTTCAACTCTTTTAACTCGGTTGGTGCCATACGATACGGAGCTATCGAAATCGGCGTAGTCCCAGGTACAAGCTCAATACCAAACTCTACCTCCCGAACAGGTGGTAAACCCGGTAATTCCTCGGGAAAAACATCCGGGTATTCACAAACCACCGGCACAGATTCGGGTTTCTTTTCTAACTCTTTGTCATCAAGTACATACGCAAGGTATGCTTCGCACCCCTTTCTTACATATTTCTGGGCCAACATTGATGATATTACAGCTGGCAACCCCTTTAAGTCCGTAGACTCAACTCGGATTATCTCGTTATTTGCGCACCTCAAATCAATAGTCTTGCTTTTGCAATTCACAACCGCATCATGCACGGTTAACCAATCTAAACCGAGGATAACATCAAATTCATCAAACGGCAAAAGCATCAAGTTCGCCGAAAAATAGGAACCTTGAATTTCTAGGGGACATTTCTTACACACTTTGTCGACAAGCACGTAACGACCCAAGGGATTTGGCACCCGAATTATGAACTCAGTAGACTCAATAGGTAAAGTCTTTCTGGATGCTAAGGTTTCACATATATAAGAATGAGTAGAACCAGGGTCAATCAAAGCAATCACATTAGTATCAAAGAGAGTAAAAGTACCGGTAATAACATCTGGCGAGGAAGCATCCTCGCGTGCGCGTATCACATAAGCCCTAGCAGGAGCACGAGCCTCAGATCTGGTCGTAGCATCCCTAGATCCTCTCTGACCACCACTAGCATTGCCCGTATTTATAGATGGTCTACCTCGAGCAGTGGTAGCACCCGGTTTCCCACTCTAATTTGCATTCTGTTCAGACAACCTCGGGCAATCTTTAATAAAGTGGTCAACTGACCCGCACTTGTAACAGGAGCGGTCATGGAATCTACAACTCCCCGAGTGCCATTTACCACAATCCTGACACTCCGTTCTATCTCGACGATCATTTCCAACACTGGCGATCGAAGTGACTCGTGCACTCGCAGGGGGTCGATCGTGATCTCGTCTAGATAAGCCCGAAGTGTCTCTAGATCGGCCTAAGCCATCTCTAAATTTCTTCGATGACTGTGGGAAGGGCTTCCCCGAAGACCTCTTATGAAACTCCTTTGCTTCCACTTCAGCTTTTCTTTTCTCCATACTGAGCTCCTCGGCTTTGCAAGCCTGCTCGACAAGTGCCACAAATTCTCGGATTTCCAAAATGCCAACATACAACTTTATATCATCATTCAGCCCATCCTCGAAATGTTTACACATCACGGCTTCTGAAGAAATGCATTCCCGCGCGTACCGGCTAAGCCTTACAAATTTTCGCTCATAGTCGGTAACCGACATGGAACCTTGTTTAAGTTCAAGAAATTCCTTCCATTTTTGATCAATGAATCTCTGACTGATATACTTCTTTCGAAACTCGGTTTGGAAAAACTCCCAAGTTACTTGCTCTCTGGGCACAACAGAAGTCAACGTATTCCACCAATAGTAGGCAGAATCACATAGCAAGGAGATAGTACACTTTAGGCACTCATCGGGTGTCCAAGATAGCTCATCGAGTACCCGGATAGTGTTCCAACCAGAATTCTGCTTGCTCGGCATCATCGCTGTTCGTAGCTTTAAATTCAATAGCCCCGTGTTTTCGGATTTTGTCAACTGGGGGCTTATTCGACCTTATTTGGTCAGTTACCGAAGGTATTGTAGGTGCGGGGTGGTATTAGTCGGGAATGGAGGTTATAGAATAGCCGTATTAGTTCGAATGTATTGGTTGAACCAATCATTCATCACGCTATAAAAAGCTTGTCTAGCTTCATCATTCGGATTACTAGCATTAGGTTGAGAGTTCGCCGGCGCTGTCCCTTGTGCGGGAGCAGGCGCTACACTCTCAAGATCATCAGCTACCGCTCGGTTGGGATCGGGATCCATTACTATAAATAAACACATTTCCAATGTCAGAAATCACCACACTATAAAAATAATCACATAAAATGGCATGTATAGCTAGACCCAAACACATTACGGTAGTCTTAGAATCGACTAAACCGTAGCTCTGATACCAATAAAATTGTAACACCCCCTACCTGAGACCGTTACCGGAGTCGAACACGAGGGGTTCACAGACTAAATTCACTTATTCTCACAGTCCATTTTGAAAATTTCCAGACAGCTGACTAACTGCGTAACTGTCACCTTAAAAGTCATATCTTGAGTTCCAAAACTCGAAAATCAGTTTTGCAATTTTTCCCTGAAACTATACTCATATATCCATCTAAAAATTTTTTTCTAGAATTTTTGGTCAGGCCAATTAGTACAGTTTATTAGTTAAAGTCTCCCCTATTTTAGGGTTCGACTACTCTGACCTCCACGCACTACGACTTGGATATCTCCCTGTACAGGGCTTCAATACTGATACCGTTTGTTTATAATGAAACTAGACTCAAAAAGGAATCTATACATATAAGGAATGACTTCTCATTATCTCTGGTTAATTTATAATTTAGGGCTGTCACAACTCTCCCCCACTTTAAGAAATTTTCGTCCCCAAAAATCTTACCGGTAAATAGGTTTGGGTATCGTTCTTTCATAGAGTTCTCGGTTTCTTAAGTAGCTTCTTCGATCCCGTGTTTGAGCCATAACACCTTTACTAACGGAACCCTTTTGTTTCGCAACTCTTTCACTTCACGAGCTAGGATACGAATCGGTTCTTCTTCATAACTCATATC
Source organism: Gossypium hirsutum (assembly GCF_007990345.1). Taxonomy (NCBI): domain Eukaryota; kingdom Viridiplantae; phylum Streptophyta; class Magnoliopsida; order Malvales; family Malvaceae; genus Gossypium; species Gossypium hirsutum. The sequence continues at coordinate 62,823,384 of NC_053429.1, read as the reverse complement.
AGATTGAATTTCAACCTCGGAGGGATTAATTATGTGCGAAGGATCAGATCTGTAACGTCGAAGCATCGAAACACGAAAAACATTGTGAATATTTTCGAGATCAGGGGGTAAAATCAATCTATATGCCACTGGACCAACTCGTTCGGATATTTCATACGGCCCTATGAACCTCGGACTCAGTTTGCCCTTACGGCCAAACCTGAGTATCTTTTTCCAAGGTGAAACTTTAAGAAACACTTTGTCTCCCACCTGATACTCAATATCTCTTCGTTTTAAATCTGCGTACGACTTCTGAAGATCTGATGCTGCCTTCAGACTTTCACGAATTATTTTTACTTTCTGCTCAGCATCTTTAATCAAATCAACTCTGAAAATTTTACTTTCACCGAGCTCGGTCCAAAACAATGGTGTACGGCATTTACGACCGTACAAAGCCTCGTAAGGTGCCATCTTAATACTTGATTGAAAACTATTGTTGTAAGCGAATTCAATCAAAGGTAAATACCGTTCCCACGAACCACCAAACTCAAGGATGCAACATCTCAACATATCCTCGAGTATCTGAATTATTCGTTCGGATTGACCATCGGTCTGAGGATGAAAAGCGGTGCTAAAATGCAACTTGGTACCCAAAGCTTCTTGCAATTTCTTCCAAAATCGCGAGGTGAACCTCGGATCTCTATCCGACACAATAGAAATAGGTACCCCGTGTAATCTTACAATCTGAGAAACATACAATTCAGCTAGTTTATCCAGTGAATAATCCGTACGTACGGGAATAAAATGAGTCGACTTAGTCAGTCTATCAACAACAACCCAAATCGCATCTTTCTTACTTGCCGACAATGGCAACCCAGATACAAAATCCATCGTGACTCGATCCCATTTCCATTCAGGTATCATGATCGGCTGAAGTAAACCTGTAGGCACTTGATGTTCCGCTTTCACTTGTTGACATATTAAACACTTCGAAACAAAATTGGAAATGTCTCGTTTCATACCATGCAACCAAAACTGACGTCTCAGATCATTGTACATTTTTGTACTACTCGGATGGATAGACATTCGGCTACTATAAGCCTCGCTCATGATCATCGAAATAAGTTCTGAATTTCTTGGAACACACAAACGACTTCTGAACCTCAAACAATTGTCATCATCAATTTGAAACTCTGATTCCCTATTCAACACACATTCAGCCCGTTTTGCGACCAATTCTTCATCGACTTTCTGAGCTTCACGAATTTGATGAATCAACAATGGTTTGGCCTTTAATTCTTCTACTAACACATTATCGGATAGAACAGACAAATGTACATTCATCGTTCGTAAAGCAAACAGTGATTTACGACTTAAGGCATCCGCAACCACATTAGCCTTTCCCGGGTGATAGTCAATGACAAGCTCATAATCTTTTAACAACTTGAGCCAACGTCTTTGTCGCAGATTCAGATCTCTTTGAGTCATCAAATATTTGAGACTTTTGTGATCTGAAAATACATGGCACTTCTCACAAAATAAGTAATGTCTCCATATTTTCAAAGCAAATACGATGGCAGCTAATTCGAGATCATGGGTTGGATAATTTTTTTCATGTGGCTTCAATTGCCTCGACGCATAAGCTACAACTCGACCTTCTTGCATCAATACACAACCCAACCCAAGTAAGAATGCATCACTATAAATGACAAACTCTTTGCCTGATTCGGGCTGCACTAGTACTGGAGCTTCAGTCAAATAAGTCTTTAGTTGATCGAAACTTTTCTGACATTTTTCTGTCCATTCAAACTTAACATCTTTCTGAAGCAGTTTCGTCATTGGTGTGGCTATCATCGAGAAACCCTTTACAAACCGTCTGTAGTAACCGGCAATCCCAAAAAGCTCCGAACCTCAATAATATTTCTCGGAGGCTTCCAGTTAAGTATGACTGAAATTTTGCTCGGATCAACTCGAATACCCGATGCAGATACCACATGACCCAAGAAGCTAACCTCTCTTAACCAGAACTCACACTTACTGAACTTAGCATATAACTGCTTATCCCGTAAAATCTGCAACACTAATCCCAGGTGTTCAGCATGATCGGTTTCATTTCTCGAATAGACCAAAATATCATCGATAAACACAACTACAAACCGATCCAAAAACGGTCTGAAGATCCAATTCATCAAATCTATAAATACAGCAGGGGCATTAGTGAGCCCAAACGGCATCATTAAGAACTCGTAGTGACCGTATCTCGTTCTGAAAGCAGTTTTGGGTATATCCGAATCTCGAATTCGCAACTAATAATAACCTGATCTCAAATCTATCTTTGAAAACACTGAGGCTCCCTTTAGTTGATCAAACAAATCATCAATACGCGGTAACGGATATTTATTCTTTATTGTCACTTTATTCAGCTGACGATAGTCGATACACAGCCTCATGGTTCCGTCCTTCTTTTTCACAAACAATACTGGTGCACCCCAAGGCGAGAAACTTGGTTGAGCGAAACCTCTATCCATCAACTCTTGTAACTGAGCTTTCAATTCCTTTAATTCCGTTGGTTCCATACGATACGGAGCTATCGAAATCGGTGTAGTCCCAGGTACAAGTTCAATGCCAAACTCTACCTCCCAAACAGGTGGTAACCCCGGTAATTCTTCGGGAAAAACATCCGGATATTCACAAACCACTGGTACCGATTCAAGTTTCTTTTCTGGTTCTTTATTATCAAATACGTATGCAAGATACGCTTCACACCCCTTTCTCACATATTTTTGAGCTAGCATCGAGGATATTATTGTTGGCAATCCATTCAAAACAGTAGACTCAACCCGGATTATCTCATTATTTACACACCTCAAATCAATAGTCTTACTTTTGCAATTCACAACTGCATCATGTACGGTCAACCAATCCAAACTGAGAATAACATCAAATTCATCAAACAGTAAAAGCATCAAGTCAGCCAAAAAACAGGAGCCTTGGATTATTAAGGGGCATTTCTTACACACCTTGTCGATAAGCACATAACGACCCAAGGGATTCGACACTCGAATTACGAACTCAATAGACTCAACAGGTAAAGTCTTACTGGATGCTAAGGTCTCACATACATATGAATGAGTAGAACCAGGGTCAATCAATGCAATCACATTAGTATCAAAGAGAGTGAAAGTACCGGTAATAACATCTGGCGAGGAAGCATCCTCGCGTGCGCGTATACCATAAGCTCTAGCAGGAGCACGAGCCTCAGATCTGGTTGTAGTATCTCTAGATCCTCTCTGACCGCCACTAGCATTCCCCGTATTTCTAGATGGTCTACCCCGAGATGTAGAAGCAACTGGTTTCCTACTCTGATTTACATTTTGTTCGGACAGTCTCGGGCAATCCTTGATAAAATGGTCAGCTGATCTGCACTTATAACAGGAGCGGTCATGGAATCTACAACTTCCCGAATGCCATTTACCACAATACTGGCACTCTGTTCTGCCTCGACGATCATTCCCAACACTGGCAACCAAAGTGACTCGTGTACTCACAAGGGGTCGATCACGATCTCGTCTAGAAAAGCCCGAAGTGCCTTTAGACCGGCCTAAATCATCTCTAAATTTCTTCGATGACTGTTGAAAGGGCTTTCCCGAAGATCTCTTACGAAACTCCTTTGCTCCCATATCAGCTTTTCTTTTCTCCTTACTGAGCTCTTTGGCTTTGCAAGCTCGCTTGACAAGTACCACAAATTCTCTGATTTCTAAAATGCCAACATACAGTTTTATATCATCATTCAGTCCATCTTCGAAACGTTTACACATTACAGCTTCTAAAGAAATGCATTCTCGAGCGTACCGGCTAAGCCTTACAAACTTTCGTTCATAATCAGTAACTGACATGGAACCTTGTTTAAGTTTAAGAAATTCTTTCCATTTTTTATCAATGAATCTCTGGCTGATATACTTTTTTTGAAACTTGGTTTGGAAAAACTCCCAAGTTACTTGCTCTCTGGGCACAACAGAAATCAACATATTCCATCAATAGTAGGCAGAATCACGTAGCAAGGAGATAGTACACTTTAGGCATTCATCGGGTGTGCAAGATAGTTCATCAAGTACCCGAATAGTGTTGTCCAACCAAAATTCAGCTTGCTCGGCATCCTCGCTGTCTGTAGCTTTAAATTTAGTAGCCCCGTGTTTTCAGATTCTGTCAACTGGGGGCTTATTTAACCTTATCTGGTCAGTTACCGGAGGCATCGCAGGTGCAGGGGTTGTATTAGTTGGGAATGGGGGTTGTGGAATAGCCGCATTAGTTCGAATATACTGATTGAATCAATCATTCATCACTCTATAAGAAGCCTGTCTAGCTTCGTCATTCTGATTACTAGCAATAGGTTGAGAGTCCACCGGCGCTGTCCCTTGCGCGGGAGCAGGCGCTACACTCTCAACATCATCAGCTACCGCTCGGTTGGGATCGGGATCCATTACTATAAGTAAACACATTTTTAACTGTCAGAAATCACCACACTATCAAATAAACACATAATGGCATGTATAGCTAAACCTGAACGTACTACGGTAGTCCTAGAATCAACTAAACCATAGCTCTGATCCCAATAAAATTGTAACACCCCATACCCGAGACCGTTTCCGGAGTCGAACACGAGGTGTTAACGGACTTAATTCATTTACTTACACAGTTCATTTCGAAATTTCCAGGCAAGCTTGCTAACTGCATCACAGCCACTTTAAAAATCATATCTCGAGTTCCAAAACTCAGAAACTGATTTTGTAAATTTTTCATGAATCTAGACTCATATATCCATCTACAAATGTTTTTCTAGAATTTTTGGTGAGGCCAATTAGTACAGTTTATTAGTTAGAGTCTCCCCTATTTTAGGGTTCAACTACTCTGACCTTCATGCATTACGACTTAGATATCTCCCTGTACAGAGCTTCAATACTTATGCCGTTTGTTTCTAATGAAACTAGACTCAAAAATGAATTTGTACATATAAAGCATGACTTCTAATTGTCTCTGGTTAATTTATGGTGAATTTCCAAAATCAGAACAGGGGATCCAGAAAACGTTCTGGCCCTGTTTCACGAAAACTTAAACATCTCATAACATACGGCTCATATGGTCATTTCGTTTCTTTCATATGAAAATAGACTCATCAAGATTCGATTACATAATTTATTCACTATTTAATTCCATTCCTACTATTTTTAGTGATTTTTCAAATTCACATCACTGCTGCTGTCAGCATCTATTCTAAGGTAAATTTTACCTATTTCAAAATTTTCCATGAATCAATTAGTAAATTGACATACATCATTTTCAAGTATAATCACGATTAGCCATGTCGTACGTAGCACCAATAGGACCATGATTGGCCATTCCAATGGCTAATCATTACCAACATTTCCACACCACTTAATAACCATATCATAAGACCATATATACAAAATGACCATAATGTTATACTCAAAATATACAAGCCATTTTCGCATGGCTATACAAATATACATTACCAAAAGATACTTAATTAACAACAAGGGTCAGCCCTATACATGCCATTATCAAAATTCAACTAAAAGAGTACCAAAGGGGCTTAGATAGTGTGGACGACTTCGACTTTGACACTCCCGAGTCCGATAGCTGACGAACAAAATCTATAAAACAGAGAATTAAAGCAACAGAATAAGCATTTTGATGCTTAGTAAGTTTTAAGTAATGAAATTATTTACAACTAAGGTATAGCGTTCGTATGACTAAATGAACAATTGCATATACGCATATTCCCAAAATCATGTTTACTTCACGCTTCAACCATTATATTCATACACTCAGGATCAAACCTGACTAAAGGCCGGAAGCTTGTTAATCAATTGAGCGAATACTATTTAAAAGGAATCAACCTTTCCAATGCATATACGAAACATACCTTATCGTTTGGATTTATGAGCATATTAATTGAAGTTATTACAGCAAGATTGCTCATTTCCAAACCCAAGTACCTTCGGGATTTAGCCGGATATAGCAACTCGTACAAATGCCTTCGGGACTTAGCCCGGATATAGTAACTAGTACAGATGCCTTCGGGACTTAGCCTGGATATAGTCACTAGCACAAATTCCTTCGGGACTTAGCCCGGATATAGTCACTAGCACAAATGCCTTCGGGACTTAGCCCGAATATAGTCACTAGCACAAATGCCTTCGGATCTTAGTCCGGTTATCATCCGAATAATCATGCACATATATCAATAAATCAGAACACATTTATATTTCATTTTCATTACTAGAACTCAAACACAAGACACTTATCAACCTTTACCATTTTCGGCTCAATAGCCACATACAAAGAGCATGATTTTGATTGGCTTTGTAACATGATCTCTATACACATTCGGCTACCAGTCATAAGTATAACTAATTACCTCGATATATAATTCAAGTAGAATCATTATATCACCGTTTATTTGTTTTGCTTATATGTCATGACTTAATCAAATCATAAACTAAGTTCCATTACTCAAAGACTTACCTCGGATGTTGTCGAACGACTTCAACGGCTATTCGATTACTTTTTCCTTTCCCTTATCAGATCTAGATCCTCTTTGCTCTTGAGCTTAATTTAAAACAATTGAATTCATTTAATTTCAAATCAAATAGGCGATTTAATATAATACATGTATATTATAAGGTTGAGGTACATATGACTTAATGGTTAACTATCAAATATGTATATATATATTCTCTAGTCATGCACAACCCAACATCTTACTTAGGCATTAACAACTTTATAGATATATGCATATCTATGTTAAGGCCGAATATATATAATTTAACACATTCTACAAATATGGTTATTTATAATGACTAAACACCATTTTATCTCAAGTTATACTTATAAGCACATCCATCCAAATACATTCGTACTTAAACATCATTCCGACCTAACACTCATATTACATCTATAAAACTACAAGCCGAATATACCTATACTTACATCACTTAAACATCAACCCTCAATTTCTTTGACAAAGCACATTTCCGAAAATGATAAGGCAATATAACAGCCTTTAATCCAACTTATAATTCACACATATCACATTCCAAGCATTCACTCTATTCTATCACTTAAAGTACAAACATTACTCAATAACTTCCTAGTTCAAATTCGGCAATTACACCAATTCACTAGATGATTTATTATTATTATTGTTCATTTATTCAAACTACTTAAAATTACCTTAAACTATCACAATTAACAACCATTTGTAACTTATTCATTAAACATGAAAACAACCATATATCTCTTCCATTTTCTACCATGGCCGAATGCTCAAGACACCACACCATTCCAAATTGGTCATTGGTTGAGCAAAGAACTTAATGACTAACTCAAAAATGTTAAAAATCCAAGAATCATCATTGATCTTACCTTAATTTAGCTAACCACCATTGCCGAATTTCTCAAAGCTTTCTCTCTTCTAGGTACGGCAATGAGGAGCAAAGATGGAGAAACTTTGGTTTCTCCTCCCACAAATCAACATTTTTTTATTATCCATATTTTTATTTTTAACATAAAATATTAACATAAAATAATTATAATATGTTTTAGTCCATAACATGGCCGGCCACCATCTAGAATTTGGCTAATTTGACATGCAAGTACAAGCATTTTCTAACATGCATTAATAGGCCACTTTAACATTTGCCTAGCACATTTTTAAATTTTCTCACACAAGTCCTATTTAATAAATTTCGCACCATATACACATACTTTAAGCATGAATTTTTCACACATGCATATTTATATATAATGAGCATCAAACATGACTGTAAATTATTTTTATGACTTGGTTTCGTGGTCCCGAAACCACTTTTCGACTAGGGTCAATTTAGGGCTGTCACATCCCCCACCTCCCCCAATTCCTCAACCTATGCCTCCGATGCCTCAGGGAGTGGATATGATAAGATTTCACAGAACCCCCGTTGACAGAATTCGTAAACAAGGGGCTGAAGAATTTAGAGCAAATATTGATGATGATACAGAGAAAGCAGAGTTCTGGCTTGAAAATTCTATCCGGGTATTTGATGTATTATCTTGTACACCTGAAGAATGTTTGAAATGTGCTACATCTTTGTTGAGAGTTCAGCCTATAATTGGTGGAAAACTTTGATTTCGGTGGTACCGAAAGAGAGGGTAACCTGGGAATTCTTTCAAGAAGAGTTTCGGAAGAAATATGTTAGTGAAAGATTTATTAATCAGAAATGTAAAGAGTTTCTTGAGCTGAAGCAGGGTAATATGACAGTCTCAGAATATGAAAGAGTTTGTTTGATTGAGTAAGTATGCCAGGGAATATGTTCCTACAGAAGCCAAGATGTGCCGACGATTTGAAGACGGGTTTAACGAAGACATTAAGGTATTTGTTGGGATCCTTGAACTAAAAGAAATGGTGGTACTTGTCGATCGAGCTTGCAAGGCTGAAGAATTACTGAAGGAAAAGAAAAAGGTAGAATCTGAAACACGAAATTGGAAGAAAAGACCAATGAGTAATGCACCCTCACAACAAACCAGAAAGTCAAGAAATATGAATCCTCGCTCCCAAGTTTCAGCTGGGCAATCATATGGAAATTTTAAGAAGCAAAATGTGGGTCCTAAATCTCAGACTACTTCTGCGGCTAGTATGGGAAATACGAGATTTGTTAAACCCGAGTGCCAATGGTGTGGTAGAAATCATTTTGGTCCGTGCAGAGCAAATGAATGTTTTCGATGTGGTTCTCTGGATCATTTTATTAGAGACTGCCCAAAGAGAGCTGAGAAAGAAAAATTTCAGAATGTAAAAGCTAGAGGTGCAGACTCGAGGGGAAGGTATCCGAGAAAAGCTGAAAGTGAAACAAGTAGTAAGAATGTAGCCAGAGATCCAGCAGTTAGATCTGAAAGAAGCTCTCCGGCTAGAACTTATGCTATTAAAGCGCGTGAAGATGCTTCCTCACCCGATGTGATTATCGGTACATTTTCTCTTTATGATACTAATGTTATTGCTTTGATTGATCCCGGTTTTACTCATTCATATGTATGCATGAAACTGGTGTCTAGTATGAATATACCTGTTGAGAACATAGAATTTATGATTAGAGTGTCGAATCCACTAGGCAAATGTGTGATAGTTGATAAAGTATGCAAGAAATGCCCTTTAATGATTCGGGGTCATTACTTTCCGACCGACTTGATGTTGTTGCCGTTTGATGAATTTGATGTTATTTTGGGTATGGATTGGCTGACATTGCATGATGCTATAGTAAATTGCAAAGAAAAGGTTATAGAATTAAAATGTGAAAGTGGTGAAATCTTGCGGGTTGAACCAGACAAATCAGAGGCAATATTTAGTATGATTTCTTCGATGTCGGCTCAGAGATATTTGAGAAAGGGTTATGAAGCTTATTTGGCGTATGTAATTAATACAAAAGAAGTTGAAAAGAAAGTTGAATCAGTGCCGGTTGTGTGTGAATTTGCATATGTATTTCTAGAAGAATTGCCGGGTTTGTCTCCAGTCAGGGAAATAAAATTTGGTATAGATTTGATACCGGGAATAACTCTGATCTCGATTGCTCCATATAGAATGGCACCAACAGAGTTGAAAGAATTAAAGTCGCAGTTGCAAGAGTTGACTGATAAAGGCTTTGTGAGACCAAGTTTTTCACCTTGGGGTGCTCCCGTGTTATTTGTGAAAAGAAGGATGGTTCTATGAGATTATGTGTTGATTATCAGCAGTTAAACAAGGTGAAAATCAAAAACAAGTATCCATTACCGAGAATTGATGATTTGTTTGATCAGTTAAAAGGAGCGACATGGTTTTCAAAGATTGACTTGAGATCTGGTTATTATCAGCTGCAAGTGAAAGAGTCAGATGTGCCTAAAATTGCTTTTAGAACAAGGTACGGTCATTATGAATTTTTAGTTATGCCATTCGGGTTGACAAATGCTCCTGCTGTGTTTATGGACTTAATGAATCGCATATTTCGTCCATACCTGGACAGATTTGTTGTGGTGTTTATAGCTGATATTTTAATTTATTCAAAAGATGAGACAGAGCATGCTGAGCATTTGAGGATAGTTTTGTAAACTTTGAGAGATAAGCAGCTATATGCTAAGTTTAGTAAAAGTGAATTTTGGCTCCGGGAAGTTGGATTTTTGGGTCATATTGTTTCAGGTGATGGTATACGGGTTGATCCTAGTAAAATTTCAACCATTGTTGATTGGAAACAACCGAAAAATGTAACTGAAGTTAGGAGTTTCTTGGGGCTAGTTGGGTATTATCGGTGGTTTGTAAATGGAATTTCTATAATTGCTGCTCCTATGACTAGACTACTCCGAAAGGATGTTAAATTTGAATGGAAGGAAGAATGTCAACAGAGTTTCGAAGAATTGAAAAAGTTATTAACTGAAGCACCAGTGTTGATACAACCCGAATCAGGTAAATAATTTGTGGTGTATAGTGATGCTTCTCTAAATGGTTTGGGGTGTGTACTCATGCAAGAAGGAAAAATGGTGGCTTATGCTTCAAGGCAGTTAAAACCTCATGAGAGGAATTATCCTACTCATGATTTGGAATTGGCTGCAGTGGTGTTTGCTTTGAAGATTTGGCGACATTATTTGTATGGTGAAAAGTGCCGAGTATATACCGATCACCAAAGTCTTAAATACTTGATGTCACAAAAAGACTTGAATTTGAGACAGCGAAGATGGTTAGAGTTATTGAAAGATTATGAGCTTGTTATTGATTATCATCCGAGAAAAGCGAATGTGGTTGCCGATGCTTTAAGCAGAAAGTTGTTGTTTGCTTTGAGAGTTATGAACACTCAGTTGAAAATGTCAGATGATGGTTCGATTCTAGCAAAGTTAAGAGCAAGACCGATGTTTTTACAAGAGATTTTTGAAGCTCAGAAAAATGATCAAGATTTGCTAGCCAAGAGAAAACAGTGTGAAGCTGATACAGGATCAGATTTCAGAATCGGTTCTGATGGTTGTTTGATGTTTAAAAATCAGATTTGTGTACCAAAAAATGATGAGTTGATTCAAAAGATCTTGCATGAAGCACATAATGGTTGTTTGGCGGTTCATCCGGGCAGTACGAAGATGTATATGACTTAAAGAAAATGTACTGGTGGAGTGGAACGAAAAGAGATATTTTCGAGTTTGTATCAAAGTGCTTAGTTTGTCAACAAGTGAAAGCTGAACACCAAGTACCTTCGGATTACTTTAGCCTATTATGGTTCCTGAATGGAAATGGATCGGATTACTATGGATTTTATATCAGGGTGCCGTTAACTCCAGGGAAGAAAATGCCATCTGGGCAATAGTTGACAGACTGACTAAATCGGCTCATTTTATTCCGGTACGTATAGATTATTCTCTTAATAAGTTGGCTGATTGTATATCCGAGAGATTGTTAGACTTCATGGGATACCTTTGTCAATTATTTCGGATAGAGATCCGAGGTTTACCTTACGATTTTAGCAAAAGTTGCAAGAGGCATTAGGTACAAAGTTAAATTTCAGCACTGCCTTTCATCCACAAACTGATGGACAATCAGAGAGAGTAATTCAGATTCTTGAATACATGCTCAGATGTTGCGTATTGGAATTTCAAGATAGTTGGGAAAGGTACTTACCATTGGTAGAATTTGCTTATAATAATAGTTATCAGACGAGTTTGAAGATGGCACCTTATGAAGCATTATATGGTCGTAAATGTCGGACGCCATTGTATTGGACTGAACTCAAGGAAAATCAGATTTATGGAGTTGATTTAATTAAAAAACCGAAGAAAAGGTGAAAGTGATTCGAGATTGTTTGAAAGCTGCTTCGATAGACAGAAATCTTGTGCGGATTTGAAACGAAAAGAAATGGAGTTTCAAGTTGGTGATAAGGTGTTTTTGAAAGTGTCTCCATGGAAGAAAGTCCTTAGATTTGGACGAAAGGGCAAGTTAAGTCCGCGTTTTATTGGACCGTATGAAATAATTGAAAAAGTTGGACTGGTAGCATATCGGCTAGCGCTACCACCTGAATTAGAGAAGATTCATGATGTGTTTCACATATCTATGTTACATCGGTATCATTCGGATCCTTCACATATAATTTCACCGACAGAAGTTGAACTACGACCGGATATGACTTATGAAGAAGAACCGATTAAGATTTTAGCTCGAGAATTCAAACAACTAAGAAATAAAAGTGTTGCACTTGTGAAAGTGTTGTTGTAGCACCCCTTACCCGAGACCGTTACCGGAGTCGGACACGAGGGGTTCACAGACTAAATTCACTTATTCTCACAGTCCATTTTGAAAATTTCGAGACAGCTGACTAACTGCGTCACTGTCACCTTAAAAGTCATATCTTGAGTTCCAAAACTCAAAATCAGTTTCGCAATTTTTCCCTAAAACTAGACTCATATATCCATCTACAAATTGTTTTATAGAATTTTTGGTCAGGCCAATTAGTACAGTTTATTAGTTAAAGTCTCCCCTGTTTCAGGGTTCGACTACTCTGACCTCCACCCACTACGACTTGGATATCTCCCTGTACAGGGCTTCAATACTGATGCCGTTTGTTTCTAATGAAACTAGACTAAAAAAGGAATCTATAAATATAAGGAATGACATCTAATTATCTCTTGTTAATTTATAATTAATTTCCAATGTCGGAACAGGGAATCCAGAAACCGTTCTGGCCCTGTTTCGCAAAAACCTAAATATCTCTTAACATACTGTTCATATGATCATTTCGTTACTTTCCTATGAAAATAGATTCATCAAGGTTCGATTACATAATTTATTCACTATTTAATTACATTCTTACTATTTTTAGTTATTTTTCACATTCGCGTTGCTGCTGCCATCAGCATCTATTTTTAAGGTAGACTTTACCTATTACATAGTTTCCATGACTCAACTAGCCCTTTTGCATAATAGCACAAAATATGATCATGATTAACCATTCCAATGGCTAATCGTTCCCAACATTTCCACACCTCTTAATGAACATCATACAAGACGATTATAAAATTAAGCTCAAAGTGTATATAAGCCATTTTCGCATGGCTATCCAAATTTATACAAAAACAAGGGTCCATGACCAACAACAAAGGGTAGTCCTATACATGCCATTTCAAAGTTCAACCAAAAGTGTACCAAAGGGGCTTTGATAGTGTGGGCGACTTGACTTCGACATCCGAGTCCGATAGTGAGAACAATCTATAAAAAGATCAAAGAACGAGTAACAGTTAATGCTTGTAAGTTTTGAGCAATGGTGGAACTTAACTACATAATTTCTATACACATATATTCTCAAAAATCAGTCCTACTTCACATTTCCAACCCTTTATTCATACTAAGGGATCAAACTTAACCAAAAAACCGGAGCTCCTTAATCGACTGAGCGAATGCTATTTAAAGGAATCATTATCCAATGCATGTACAACACATACCTCGTTGTTGAGATTTTACGAGCGTATTAATTGAAATTATTACAGCAAATCACTCATTCCCAAACTCAAGAATCTCGGGATTTAGCCGGATATACCTCTCTTGCGGCCAAGGCCCATTGTCGGCGGTGCGGTTGCGGCCCGGGATGGGTTAGTCCCGTCGGAGCTTTACTAGCAT
>NC_053429.1:62786145-62809233 GCF_007990345.1 Gossypium hirsutum | reverse complement strand
AAGCTAGTGGCCGCATAGGTGACATGTCACAACATGTTATGTTAGTGATGTATGTTAGGAAATAAAATAAGGAGCATGGAATAAATAATGAAAGGGAATATGATGAAAAAAAAGAGAAGAATGTGTGTGATGTTCCCCCCTTTTGCGTGAATGGAAGAAAGAAAACAAAAAAAAGTGTTCATCCTTGAACACTTTGGCCTAATAGAAGAAAGAAAGGAGGAATGAGCTTGGAGAAAATCGGCTATGGAGGCTCACTAGATTAAGGTTGTTTAATGTTGCTTGAAAGTTCATACATCCCTTGGATGATTGGTCTAAATTCTAGCTATCTCATGGATGGATTTGGGATTATTAGCGAGTTAGTATTCGACTAAGAGGCTTCAAAAGTTTTAGTTGAAGCTTGAGACTATTAGCATGTTAGCTATATGGATGTGTTATGATGCTTGAGGTGTTAGGTAAATTTGAACTCATCACCAAGTTCTTTAAGCATCCAAGCTAAAGTTTCGGTATTGAGGTATCTGAGCATTCGGCCATGGTAGGAAGTGAGGGAAATATGGTTGTTGTTGGATGAAGTAGGGTCTACAAATGAGACATATGGCATTAGATGCTAGATGGAGAAGAATCGGCTAGCAAGTTGTGTGCTAAGGCCGAATATAATTTTGTATATTAATGAGTAATGCATGTGTTGAATTGATGGAAAGGGAGAGGATGCTTTAATAGTGTATATATGTGTATTAGCCAGTTTTTAACTTGAAACAAATGGGGTTTAGTCAATACAGTGACCATACTTGTAGAGTGTATTAAGTGTTGCAATCGGCCTCAGCATAGACATGTATGTTCGGCCACATGAATGAGTACATAAGTTGATGTGTATGTTCGGCCATAGGTAAGCATATTGATGGCTTTACCTTGACTTAGAAATTCGGCTAAGGGGAAATATTAGCTAATATGTTGAATTCGATACGTGATTTCGTACATATGTGACTCTAATGTCTAATGTATATATGGCTAAGTACTTGAGCTTCTTTTGATGTTCGAATGATTGTATTAATGCTTAATGTGATTAAAATGGTATACATTTTGTATTGAGCTAAGGTGGCCATATGACCATCAATTCATTGTCATGTTCGGCCATAAGCTAGCATAATGAGACTTTAATAAGTTAAATTTGTTTGAATTAGCTCAAGAGCTTAGAGGACCAAAGTTGGATAAGGGAAAGGAAAAAGTGATCGAATAGCCGCCGAAATCGTTCGACAACATCCGAGGTAAGTTTTCGAGTAATGGAGCTTAGATTATGATTCGATTAGATTATGTCTTGAGTAAATCAAAATCATGCTCTTTGTATGTGGCTATTGAGCCGAAATTTGTAAGTGTGATAAGTGTTTTGTGTTTGAGCTTTGGTAATGAAAATGAAATATGGATGTGTCATGATTATTGATATGTGTGCATGGTTATTCGAATGATATCCGGGCTAAGTCTCGAAGGCTTTTATGCTAGGTGACTATAACCGGACTAAGATCCGAAGGCATTCGTGCGAGTTGCTATATCCGGGCTAAGACCCGAAGGCATTTGTGCTAGCGATTATATCCGGGCTAAAACCCGAAGGCATTTGTGCTAGCGACTATATCCGGGCTAAGTCCCAAAGGCATTTATGCTAGTGACAACATCCGGGCGAAGACCCGAAGGCCTTGCGCAAGTAGTTATATCCGGCTAAATCCCGAAGATTTCTTGAGTTTGGGAATGAGTGATCTGCTGTAATAATTTCAATTAATACGCTCGTAAAATCTCAACAACGAGGTATGTGTTGTACATGCATTGGATTAATTGATTCCTCTTAAATAGCATTCGCTCAGTCGATTAAGGAGCTCCCGGTTTTTGGTTAAGTTGATCCATTATGTATGAATATAAGGGTTGGAAATGTGAAGTAGGACTGATTTTTGAGAATATATGTGTATATGAAATTATCTGTTTAGTTATATGAATGCTAACTTCAGTTGAGCCTAATTCCATTGCTCAAAACTTACTAAGCATTAACTGCTTACTCCGTTTCTTTGAATCTCTGTTTCATAGATTTTGGTTCGTCAGCTATCGGACTCGGGAGTGTCGAAGTCGAAGTCGCCCACACTATCAAAGCCCTTTTGGTACACTTTGGTTGAACTTTGAAATGGCATGTATAGGACTACCTTTTGTTGTTGGTCATGGACCTTAGGTTTGTATAATTTGGATAGCCATGCGAAATGGCTTATATACACTTTGAGCTTAATTTTATAATCGTCTTGTATGATGTTCATTAAGAGGTATGGAAATGTTTGGGAACGATTAGCCATTGGAATGGTTAATCATGATCATATTTTGTGCTATTTATGCAAAAGGGCTAGTTGAGTCATGGAAACTATGTAATAGGTAAAGTCTACCTTAAAAATAGATGCTGATGGCAGCAGCAACGCAAATGTGAAAAATCACTAAAAATAGTAGGAATGTAATTAAATAGTGAATAAATTATGTAATCGAACCTTGATGAATCTATTTTCATAGGAAAGTAACGAAACGAGCATATGAATAGTATGTTAAGAGATATTTAGGTTTTTGTGAAACAGGGCCAGAACAGTTTCTGGATTCCCTGTTCCAACATTGGAAATTCATTATAAATTAACCAGAGATAATGAGAAGTCATTCCTTATATGTATAGATTCCTTTTTGAGTCTAGTTTCATTATAAACAAACGGTATCAGTATTGAAGCCCTGTACAGGGAGATATCCAAGTCGTAGTGCGTGGAGGTCAGAGTAGTCGAACCCTAAAACAGGGGAGACTTTAACTAATAAACTGTACTAATTGGCCTGACCAAAAATTCTAGAAAAAATTTTTAGATGGATATATGAGTATAATTTCAGGGAAAAATTGCGAAACTGATTTTCGAGTTTTAGAACTCAAGATATGACTTTTAAGGTGACAGTGACGCAGTTAGTCAGCTGTCTGGAAATTTTCAAAATGGACTGTGAGAATAAGTGAATTTAGTCTGTGAACCCTCGTGTTCGACTCCGGTAACGGTCTCGGGTAGGGGGTGTTACAATTTTATTGGTATCAGAGCTACGGTTTAGTCGATTCTAAGACTACCGTAATGTGTTTGGGTCTAGCTATACATGCCATTTTATGTGATTATTTTTATAGTGTGGTGATTTCTGACATTGGAAATGTGTTTATTTATAGTAATGGATCCCGATCCCAACCGAGCGGTAGCTGATGATCTTGAGAGTGTAGCGCCTGCTCCCGCACAAGGGACAGCGCCGGCGAACTCTCAACCTAATGCTAGTAATACGAATGATGAAGCTAGACAAGCTTTTTATAGCGTGATGAATGATTGGTTCAACCAATACATTCGAACTAATACGGCTGTTCCATAACCTCCATTCCCGACTAATACCACCCCGCACCTACAATACCTCCGGTAACTGACCAAATAAGGTCGAATAAGCCCCCAGTTGACAAAATCTGAAAACACGGGGCTATTGAATTTAAAGCTACGAACAGCGATGATGCCGAGCAAGCAGAATTCTGGTTGGACAACACTATCCGGGTACTCGATGAGCTATCTTGGACACCCGATGAGTGCCTAAAGTGTACTATCTCCTTGCTACGTGATTCTGCCTACTATTGGTGGAATACGTTGACTTCTGTTGTGCCCAGAGAGCAAGTAACTTGGGAGTTTTTCCAAACCGAGTTTCGAAAGAAGTATATCAGTCAGAGATTCATTGATCAAAAATGGAAGGAATTTCTTGAACTTAAACAAGGTTCCATGTCGGTTACCGACTATGAGCGAAAATTTGTAAGGCTTAGCCGGTACGCACGGGAATGCATTTCTTCAGAAGCCGTGATGTGTAAACATTTCGAGGATGGGCTGAATGATGATATAAAGTTGTATGTTGGCATTTTGGAAATCCGAGAATTTGTGGCACTTGTCGAGCGGGCTTGCAAAGCCGAGGAGCTCAGTATGGAGAAAAGAAAAGCTGAAGTGGAAGCAAAGGAGTTTCATAAGAGGTCTTCGGGGAAGCCCTTCCCACAGTCATCGAAGAAATTTAGAGATGGCTTAGGCCGATCTAGAGACACTTCGGGCTTATCTAGACGAGATCACGATCGACCCCCTGTGAGTGCACGAGTCACTTCGGTCGCCAGTGTTAGAAATGATCGTCGAGATAGAACGGAGTGTCAGTATTGTGGTAAATGGCACTCGGGGAGTTGTAGATTCCATGACCGCTCCTGTTACAAGTGCGGGTCAGTTGACCACTTCATTAAAGATTGCCCGAGGTTGTCTGAACAGAATGCAAATTAGAGTGGGAAACCGGGTGCTACCACTGCTCGAGGTAGACCATCTAGAAATACGGGCAATGCTAGTGGTGGTCAGAGAGGATCTAGGGATGCTACGACCAGATCTGAGGCTCGTGCTCCTGCTAGGGCTTATGTGATACGCGCACGCGAGGATGCTTCCTCGCCAGATGTTATTACCGGTACTTTTACTCTCTTTGGTACTAATGTGATTGCTTTGATTGACCCTGGTTCTACTCATTCTTATATATGTGAAACCTTAGCATCCAGAAAGACTTTACCTATTGAGTCTACTGAGTTCATAATTCGGGTGTCAAATCCCTTGGGTCGTTACGTGCTTGTCGACAAAGTGTGTAAGAATGTCCCCTAGAAATTCACGGTTCCTGTTTTCCGGCGAACTTGATGCTTTTGCCGTTTGATGAATTTGATGTTATCCTCGGTTTAGATTGGTTAACCGTGCATGATTCGGTTGTGAATTGCAAAAGCAAGACTATTGATTTGAGGTGCGCAAATAACGAGATAATCCGAGTTGAATCTACGGACTTAAAGGGGTTGCCAGCTGTAATATCATCAATGTTGGCCCAGAAATATGTAAGAAAGGGGTGCGAAGCATACCTTGCGTATGTACTTGATGACAAAGAGTTAGAAAAGAAACCCGAATCTGTGCCGGTGGTTTGTGAATACCCGGATGTTTTTCCCAAGGAATTACCGGGTTTACCACCTGTTCGGGAGGTAGAGTTTGGTATTGAGCTTGTACCTGGGACTACGCCGATTTCGATAGCTCCGTATCGTATGGCACCAACCGAGTTAAAAGAGTTGAAAGCTCAGTTGCAAGAATTGACGGATAGAGGTTTCGCTCGACCAAGTTTCTCACCTTGGGGTGCACCAGTATTGTTTGTGAAAAAGAAGGACGGAACCATGAGGTTGTGCATTGATTATCGTCAGCTGAATAAAGTGACGATAACGAATAAATATCCGTTACCGCGTATTGATGATTTGTTTTGATCAACTGAAAACTTATTTGACTAAAGCTCCAATTCTAGTGCAGCCCGAATCAGGCAAAGAGTTTGTCATTTAGAGTGATGCCTCCCTACTTGGGTTGGGTTGCGTATTGATGCAAGAAGGTAGAGTTGTGGCCTATGCGTCGAGACAACTGAAGCCACATGAGAAAAATTATCCGACCCATGATCTCAAACTAGCTGCCATCGTATTCGCTTTGAAAATATGGCGACACTACTTATTTGGGGAGAAGTGCCATGTATATTCGGATCACAAAAGTCTCAAATATTTGATGACTCAAAGAGACTTGAATCTGCGACAAAGGCATTGGCTTGAGTTGTTGAAAGATTATGAACTTGTCATTGACTATCACCCAGGAAAGGCTAATGTGGTTGTGGATGCCTTAAGTCGTAAATCACTGTTTGCTTTACGAGCGATGAATGTACACTTGTCTGTTCTATCCGACAATGTGTTAGTGGCAGAATTAAAGGCCAAACCATTGTTGATTCATCAAATTCGTGAAGCTCAAAAAGCCGATGATGAATTGGTTGCAAAACGGGCTGAATGTGTTCCGAATATGGAATCAGAGTTTCAAATTGATGATGACGATTGTTTGAGGTTCAGAAGTCGTTTGTGTGTTCCAAGAAATTCAGAACTCATTTCGATGATTCTGAACGAAGCTCATTGTAGCCGAATATCAATTCACCTGTGGACTACGAAAATGTACAACGATCTGAGACGCCAGTTTTGGTGGCGTAGTATGAAATGAGACATTTCCGATTTCGTATCGAAGTGTTTAATATGTCAACAAGTGAAGGCGGAACATCAAGTGCCTACGGGTTTACTTCAGTCGATCATGATACCTGAATGGAAATGGGATCGTGTCACGATGGATTTCGTATCTGGGTTACCGGTATCGGCAAGTAAGAAAGATGCGATTTGGGTTGTTGTGGATAGACTGACTAAGTCGGCTCACTTTATCCCCGTACGCACGGATTTTTCATTGGAAAAACTAGCTGAGTTGTTTGTTTCTCAGATTGTGAGATTAAACGGGGTACCGATTTCTATTGTGTCGGATAGAGATCCGAGATTCACCTCGCGATTTTGGAAGAAATTGCAAGAAGCTTTAGGTACCAAGCTGCATTTTAGCACCGCTTTTCATCCACAAACTGATGGTCAAACCGAGCGGATAATTCAGATACTTGAGGATATGTTGAGATGTTGCATCCTCGAGTTTAGTGGTTCATGGGAGCGGTATTTACCTTTGATTGAATTCGCTTACAACAATAGTTTTCAGTCAAGCATTAAGATGGCGCCTTACGAGGCTTTGTACGGTCGAAAATGCCGTACACCATTGTTTTGGACCGAGCTCGGTGAAAGTAAAATTTTCAGAGTTGATTTGATTAAAGATACTGAACAGAAAGTAAAAGTAATCCGTGAACGTCTCAAGGCAGCCACAGATCGTCAGAAATCGTATGCGGACTTGAAACGAAAAGACATTGAATATCAGGTGGGAGATAAAGTGTTTCTTAAAGTTTCACCTTGGAAAAAGATACTCAGATTTGGCCGTAAGGGCAAGTTGAGTCCGAGATTCATTGGGCCGTATGAAATCTCCAAACGAGTTGGTCCAGTTGCGTATAAATTGATTTTTCCCCCTCAACTTGAAAAGATTCACGACGTCTTTCATGTTTCGATGCTTCGACGTTATAGATCTGATCCGTCACACGTAATTAATCCATCAGAGGTTGAAATCCAATCCGATATGAGTTATGAAGAAGAACCAATTCGTATCCTAGCTCGTGAAGTAAAGAGTTGCGAAACAAAAGGGTTCCGTTAGTAAAAGTGTTATGGCTCAAACACGGAATCGAAGAAGCTACTTGGGAAACCGAGAACTCTATGAAGGAACGATACCCAAACCTATTTACCGGTAAGATTTTCGGGGACGAAAATTTCTTAAGTGGGGGAGAGTTGTGACAGCCCTAAATTGACCCTAGTCGGAAAATGGTTTCGGGACCACGAAACCGAGTCTTATAAATAATTAAAGGTTATATTATGTGTTTATGATGTGCGTAAATGCTTGTGTGATAGTTCCATACTTTAATTTGGTCAGTGTATGTGAAATTTATTAGTAGGGACTTATGTGAGACAATTTAGAAATATGCTAGGCAAGTGTTCAAGTGGCCTATTAATATATGTGGGAAAGTGCTTATCCTTGCATGTCAAATTAGCCAAATTAAAGCATAGTGGCCGGCCATGCTATGGGCGGAAACATGTCACAAACATGTTATGTTAGTGATGTATGTTAGGAAAAATAAAATAAGGAGCATGGTAATAAAATAATGAAAGGGAATATGATGAAAAAAAAGAGAAAGAATGTGTGTGATTGTTTCCCCCCCCTTTTGCCGTGAATGGAAGAAAGGAAACAAAAAAAAGTGTTCATCCTTGAACATCTTTGGCCTAATAGAAGAAAGAAAGGAAGGGAATGAGCTTGGAGAAAATCGGCTATGGAGGCTCACTAGATTAAGGTGTGTTTAATGTTGCTTTGAAAGTTCATACATCCCTTGGATGATTGGTCTAAATGCTAGCTATCTCATGGATAGATTTGGGATTATTAGAGAGTTAGTATTCGACTAAGAGGCTTCAAAAGTTTTAGTTGAAGCCTTGAGACTATTAGCATGTTAGCTATATGGATGTGTTATGATGCTTGAGGTGTTAGGTAAATTTGAACTCATCACCAAGTTCTTTAAGCAATCCAAGCTAAAAGTTTCGGTATTGAGGTATCTTGAGCATTCGGCCATGGTAGGAAGTAGAGGGTAAATATGGTTGTTGTTGGATGAAGTAGGGTCTAACAAATGAGCACATATGTGCATTAGATGCTAGATGGAGAAGAATCGGCTAGCAAGTTGTGTGCTAAGGCCGAATATAATTTTGTATATTAATGAGTAATGCATGTGTTGAATTGATGGAAAGGGAGAGGATGCTTTAATAGTGTATATATGTGTATTAGCCAAGTTTTTAACTTGAAACAAAATGGGGTTTAGTCAATACAAGTGACCATACTTGTAGAGTGTATTAAGTGTTGCAATCGGCCTCAGCATAGACATGTATGTTCGGCCACATGAATGAGTACATAAGTTGATGTGTATGTTCGGCCATAGGTAAGCATATTGATGGCTTTACCTTGACTTAGAAATTCGGCTAAGGGGAAATATTAGCTAATATGTTGAATTCGATATGTGATTTCGTACATATGTGACTCTAATGTCTAATGTATATATGGGCTAAGTACCTTGAGCTTCTCTTTTGATGTTCGAATGAATTGTATTAAATTGCTTAATGTGATTAAAAATGCGTATGACCATTTTGTATTTGAGCTAAAGGTGGCCATATGACCCATCAAATTCATTGTCATGTTCGGCCATAAGCTAGCATAATGAGACTTTAATAAGTTAAATTTGTTTGAATTAGCTCAAGAGCTTAGAGGACCAAAGTTGGATAAGGGAAAGGAAAAAGTGATCGAATAGCCGCCGAAATCGTTCGACAACATCCGAGGTAAGTTTTCGGGTAATGGAGCTTAGATTATGATTCGATTAGATTATGTCTTGAGTAAATCAAAATCATGCTCTTTGTATGTGGCTATTGAGCCGAAATTTGTAAGTGTGATAAGTGTTTTGTGTTTGAGCTTTGGTAATGAAAATGAAATATGGATGTGTCATGATTATTGATATATGCGCATGGTTATTCGAATGATATCCGGGCTAAGTCCCGAAGGCTTTTATGCTAGGTGACTATAACCGGACTAAGATCCGAAGGCATTCGTGCGAGTTGCTATATCCGGGCTAAGACCCGAAGGCATTTGTGCTAGCGATTATATCCGGGCTAAAACCCGAAGGCATTTGTGCTAGCGACTATATCCGGGCTAAGTCCCAAAGGCATTTATGCTAGTGACAACATCCGGGCGAAGACCCGAAGGCCTTGCGCAAGTAGTTATATCCGGCTAAATCCCGAAGATTTCTTGAGTTTGGGAATGAGTGATTTGCTGTAATAATTTCAATTAATACGCTCGTAAAATCTCAACAACGAGGTATGTGTTGTACATGCATTGGATTAATTGATTCCTCTTAAATAGCATTCGCTCAGTCGATTAAGGAGCTCCCGGTTTTTGGTTAAGTTGATCCCTTATGTATGAATATAAGGGTTGGAAATGTGAAGTAGGACTGATTTTTGAGAATATATGTGTATATGAAATTATCCGTTTAGTTATATGAATGCTATACTTCAGTTGAGCCTAATTCCATTGCTCAAAACTTACTAAGCATTAACTGCTTACTCCGTTTCTTTGAATCTCTGTTTTATAGATTTTGGTTCGTCAGCTATCGGACTCGGGAGTGTCGAAGTCGAAGTCGCCCACACTATCAAAGCCCCTTTTGGTACACTTTTGGTTGAACTTTGAAATGGCATGTATAGGACTACCCTTTTGTTGTTGGTCATGGACCCTTTGTTTTTGTATAAATTTGGATAGCCATGCGAAAATGGCTTATATACACTTTGAGCTTAATTTTATAATCGTCTTGTATGATGTTCATTAAGAGGTGTGGAAATGTTTGGGAACGATTAGCCATTGGAATGGTTAATCATGATCATATTTTGTGCTATTTATGCAAAAGGGCTAGTTGAGTCATGGAAACTATGTAATAGGTAAAGTCTACCTTAAAAATAGATGCTGATGGCAGCAGCAACGCGAATGTGAAAAATAACTAAAAATAGTAAGAATGTAATTAAATAGTGAATAAATTATGTAATCGAACCTTGATGAATCTATTTTCATAGGAAAGTAACGAAATGATCATATGAACAGTATGTTAAGAGATATTTAGGTTTTTGCGAAACAGGGCCAGAACGGTTTCTGGATTCCCTGTTCCGACATTGGAAATTAATTATAAATTAACAAGAGATAATTAGATGTCATTCCTTATATTTATAGATTCCTTTTTTAGTCTAGTTTCATTAGAAACAAACGGCATCAGTATTGAAGCCCTGTACAGGGAGATATCCAAGTCGTAGTGGGTGGAGGTCAGAGTAGTCGAACCCTGAAACAGGGGAGACTTTAACTAATAAACTGTACTAATTGGCCTGACCAAAAATTCTATAAAACAATTTGTAGATGGATATATGAGTCTAGTTTTAGGGAAAAATTGCGAAACTGATTTTTGAGTTTTGGAACTCAAGATATGACTTTTAAGGTGACAGTGACGCAGTTAGTCAGCTGTCTCGAAATTTTCAAAATGGACTGTGAGAATAAGTGAATTTAGTCTGTGAACCCCTCGTGTCCGACTCCGGTAACGGTCTCGGGTAAGGGGTGCTACAACAACACTTTCACAAGTGCAACACTTTTATTTCTTAGTTGTTTGAATTCTCGAGCTAAAATCTTAATCGGTTCTTCTTCATAAGTCATATCCGGTCGTAGTTCAACTTCTGTCGGTGAAATTATATGTGAAGGATCCGAATGATACCGATGTAACATAGATATGTGAAACACATCATGAATCTTCTCTAATTCAGGTGGTAGCGCTAGCCGATATGCTACCAGTCCAACTTTTTCAATTATTTCATACGGTCCAATAAAACGCGGACTTAACTTGCCCTTTCGTCCAAATCTAAGGACTTTCTTCCATGGAGACACTTTCAAAAACACCTTATCACCAACTTGAAACTCCATTTCTTTTCGTTTCAAATCCGCACAAGATTTCTGTCTATCGAAGCAGCTTTCAAACAATCTCGAATCACTTTCACCTTTTCTTCGGTTTTTTAATTAAATCAACTCCATAAATCTGATTTTCCTTGAGTTCAGTCCAATACAATGGCGTCCGACATTTACGACCATATAATGCTTCATAAGGTGCCATCTTCAAACTCGTCTGATAACTATTATTATAAGCAAATTCTACCAATGGTAAGTACCTTTCCCAACTATCTTGAAATTCCAATACGCAACATCTGAGCATGTATTCAAGAATCTGAATTACTCTCTCTGATTGTCCATCAGTTTGTGGATGAAAGGCAGTGCTGAAATTTAACTTTGTACCTAATGCCTCTTGCAACTTTTGCTAAAATCGTAAGGTAAACCTCGGATCTCTATCCGAAATAATTGACAAAGGTATCCCATGAAGTCTAACAATCTCTCGGATATACAATTCAGCCAACTTATTAAGAGAATAATCTATACGTACCGGAATAAAATGAGCCGATTTAGTCAGTCTGTCAACTATTGCCCAGATGGCATTTTTCTTCCCTGGAGTTAACGGCAACCCTGATATAAAATCCATAGTAATCCGATCCCATTTCCATTCAGGAACCATAATAGGCTAAAGTAATCCCGAAGGTACTTGGTGTTCAGCTTTCACTTGTTGACAAACTAAGCACTTTGATACAAACTCGAAAATATCTCTTTCGTTCCACTCCACCAGTACATTTTCTTTAAGTCATTATACATCTTCGTACTGCCCGGATGAACCGCCAAACAACCATTATGTGCTTCATGCAAGATCTTTTGAATCAACTCATCATTTTTTGGTACACAAATCTGATTTTTAAACATCAAACAACCATCAGAACCGATTCTGAAATCTGATCCTGTATCAGCTTCACACTGTTTTCTCTTGGCTAGCAAATCTTGATCATTTTTCTGAGCTTCAAAAATCTCTTGTAAAAACATCGGTCTTGCTCTTAACTTTGCTAGAATCGAACCATCATCTGACATTTTCAACTGAGTGTTCATAACTCTCAAAGCAAACAACAACTTTCTGCTTAAAGCATCGGCAACCACATTCGCTTTTCTCGGATGATAATCAATAACAAGCTCATAATCTTTCAATAACTCTAACCATCTTCGCTGTCTCAAATTCAAGTCTTTTTGTGACATCAAGTATTTAAGACTTTGGTGATCGGTATATACTCGGCACTTTTCACCATACAAATAATGTCGCCAAATCTTC
Source organism: Gossypium hirsutum (assembly GCF_007990345.1). Lineage (NCBI taxonomy): Eukaryota > Viridiplantae > Streptophyta > Magnoliopsida > Malvales > Malvaceae > Gossypium > Gossypium hirsutum. The sequence continues at coordinate 62,796,921 of NC_053429.1, read as the reverse complement.
AAAGCAAACACCACTGCAGCCAATTCCAAATCATGAGTAGGATAATTCCTCTCATGAGGTTTTAACTGCCTTGAAGCATAAGCCACCATTTTTCCTTCTTGCATGAGTACACACCCCAAACCATTTAGAGAAGCATCACTATACACCACAAATTATTTACCTGATTCGGGTTGTATCAACACTGGTGCTTCAGTTAATAACTTTTTCAATTCTTCGAAACTCTGTTGACATTCTTCCTTCCATTCAAATTTAACATCCTTTCGGAGTAGTCTAGTCATAGGAGCAGCAATTATAGAAATTCCATTTACAAACCACCGATAATACCCAACTAGCCCCAAGAAACTCCTAACTTCAGTTACATTTTTCGGTTGTTTCCAATCAACAATGGTTGAAATTTTACTAGGATCAACCCGTATACCATCACCTGAAACAATATGACCCAAAAATCCAACTTCCCGGAGCCAAAATTCACTTTTACTAAACTTAGCATATAGCTGCTTATCTCTCAAAGTTTACAAAACTATCCTCAAATGCTCAGCATGCTCTGTCTCATCTTTTGAATAAATTAAAATATCAGCTATAAACACCACAACAAATCTGTCCAGGTATGGACGAAATATGCGATTCATTAAGTCCATAAACACAGCAGGAGCATTTGTCAACCCGAATGGCATAACTAAAAATTCATAATGACCGTACCTTGTTCTAAAAGCAATTTTAGGCACATCTGACTCTTTCACTTGCAGCTGATAATAACCAGATCTCAAGTCAATCTTTGAAAACCATGTCGCTCCTTTTAACTGATCAAACAAATCATCAATTCTCGGTAATGGATACTTGTTTTTGATTTTCACCTTGTTTAACTGCTGATAATCAACACATAATCTCATAGAACCATCCTTCTTTTTCACAAATAACACGGGAGCACCCCAAGGTGAAAAACTTGGTCTCACAAAGCCTTTATCAGTCAACTCTTGCAACTGCGACTTTAATTCTTTCAACTCTGTTGGTGCCATTCTATATGGAGCAATCGAGATCAGAGTTATTCCCGGTATCAAATCTATACCAAATTTTATTTCCCTGACTGGAGACAAACCCGGCAATTCTTCTAGAAATACATATGCAAATTCACACACAACCGGCACTGATTCAACTTTCTTTTCAACTTCTTTTGTATTAATTACATACGCCAAATAAGCTTCATAACCCTTTCTCAAATATCTCTGAGCCGACATCGAAGAAATCATACTAAATATTGCCTCTGATTTGTCTGGTTCAACCCGCAAGATTTCACCACTTTCACATTTTAATTCTATAACCTTTTCTTTGCAATTTACTATAGCATCATGCAATGTCAGCCAATCCATACCCAAAATAACATCAAATTCATCAAACGGCAACAACATCAAGTCGGTCGGAAAGTAATGACCCCGAATCATTAAAGGGCATTTCTTGCATACTTTATCAACTATCACACATTTGCCTAGTGGATTCGACACTCTAATCATAAATTCTATGTTCTCAACAGGTATATTCATACTAGACACCAGTTTCATGCATACATATGAATGAGTAAAACCGGGATCAATCAAAGCAATAACATTAGTATCATAAAGAGAAAATGTACCGATAATCACATCGGGTGAGGAAGCATCTTCACGCGCTTTAATAGCATAAGTTCTAGCCGGAGAGCTTCTTTCAGATCTAACTGCTGGATCTCTGGCTACATTCTTACTACTTGTTTCACTTTCAGCTTTTCTCGGATACCTTCCCCTCGAGTCTGCACCTCTAGCTTTTACATTCTGAAATTTTTCTTTCTCAGCTCTCTTTGGGCAGTCTCTAATAAAATGATCCAGAGAACCACATCGAAAACATTCATTTGCTCTGCACGGACCAAATGATTTCTACCACACCATTGGCACTCGGGTTTAACAAATCTCGTATTTCCATACTAGCCGCAGAAGTAGTCTGAGATTTAGGACCCACATTTTGCTTCTTAAAATTTCCATATGATTGCCCAGCTGAAACTTGGGAGCGAGGATTCATATTTCTTGACTTTCTGGTTTGTTGTGAGGGTGCATTACTCATTGGTCTTTTCTTCCAATTTCGTGTTTCAGATTCTACCTTTTTCTTTTCCTTCAGTAATTCTTCAGCCTTGCAAGCTCGATCGACAAGTACCACCATTTCTTTTAGTTCAAGGATCCCAACAAATACCTTAATGTCTTCGTTAAACCCGTCTTCAAATCGTCGGCACATCTTGGCTTCTGTAGGAACATATTCCCTGGCATACTTACTCAATCAAACAAACTCTTTCATATTCTGAGACTGTCATATTACCCTGCTTCAGCTCAAGAAACTCTTTACATTTCTGATTAATAAATCTTTCACTAACATATTTCTTCCGAAACTCTTCTTGAAAGAATTCCCAGGTTACCCTCTCTTTCGGTACCACCGAAATCAAAGTTTTCCACCAATTATAGGCTGAACTCTCAACAAAGATGTAGCACATTTCAAACATTCTTCAGGTGTACAAGATAATACATCAAATACCCGGATAGAATTTTCAAGCCAGAACTCTGCTTTCTCTGTATCATCATCAATATTTGCTCTAAATTCTTCAGCCCCTTGTTTACGAATTCTGTCAACGGGGGTTCTGTGAAATCTTATCATATCCACTCCCTGAGGCATCGGAGGCATAGGTTGAGGAATTGGGGGAGGTGGGGGATGTGACAGCCCTAAATTGACCCTAGTCGAAAAGTGGTTTCGGGACCACGAAACCAAGTCATAAAAATAATTTACAGTCATGTTTGATGCTCATTATATATAAATATGCATGTGTGAAAAATTCATGCTTAAAGTATGTGTATATGGTGCGAAATTTATTAAATAGGACTTGTGTGAGAAAATTTAAAAATGTGCTAGGCAAATGTTAAAGTGGCCTATTAATGCATGTTAGAAAATGCTTGTACTTGCATGTCAAATTAGCCAAATTCTAGATGGTGGCCGGCCATGTTATGGACTAAAACATATTATAATTATTTTATGTTAATATTTTATGTTAAAAATAAAAATATGGATAATAAAAAAATGTTGATTTGTGGGAGGAGAAACCAAAGTTTCTCCATCTTTGCTCCTCATTGCCGTACCTAGAAGAGAGAAAGCTTTGAGAAATTCGGCAATGGTGGTTAGCTAAATTAAGGTAAGATCAATGATGATTCTTGGATTTTTAACATTTTTGAGTTAGTCATTAAGTTCTTTGCTCAACCAATGACCAATTTGGAATGGTGTGGTGTCTTGAGCATTCGGCCATGGTAGAAAATGGAAGAGATATATGGTTGTTTTCATGTTTAATGAATAAGTTACAAATGGTTGTTAATTGTGATAGTTTAAGGTAATTTTAAGTAGTTTGAATAAATGAACAATAATAATAATAAATCATCTAGTGAATTGGTGTAATTGCCGAATTTGAACTAGGAAGTTATTGAGTAATGTTTGTACTTTAAGTGATAGAATAGAGTGAATGCTTGGAATGTGATATGTGTGAATTATAAGTTGGATTAAAGGCTGTTATATTGCCTTATCATTTTCGGAAATGTGCTTTGTCAAAGAAATTGAGGGTTGATGTTTAAGTGATGTAAGTATAGGTATATTCGGCTTGTAGTTTTATAGATGTAATATGAGTGTTAGGTCGGAATGATGTTTAAGTACGAATGTATTTGGATGGATGTGCTTATAAGTATAACTTGAGATAAAATGGTGTTTAGTCATTATAAATAACCATATTTGTAGAATGTGTTAAATTATATATATTCGGCCTTAACATAGATATGCATATATCTATAAAGTTGTTAATGCCTAAGTAAGATGTTGGGTTGTGCATGACTAGAGAATATATATATACATATTTGATAGTTAACCATTAAGTCATATGTACCTCAACCTTATAATATACATGTATATATTAAATCGCTATTTGATTTGAAATTAAATGAATTCAATTGTTTTAAATTAAGCTCAAGAGCAAAGAGGATCTAGATCTGATAAGGGAAAGGAAAAGTAATCGAATAGCCGTTGAAGTCGTTCGACAACATCCGAGGTAAGTCTTTGAGTAATGGAACTTAGTTTATGATTTGATTAAGTCATGACATATAAGCAAACAAATAACGGTGATATAATGATTCTACTTGAATTATATATCGAGGTAATTAGTTATACTTATGACTGGTAGCCGAATGTGTATAGAGATCATGTTACAAAGCCAATCAAAATCATGCTCTTTGTATGTGGCTATTGAGCCGAAAATGGTAAAGGTTGATAAGTGTCTTGTGTTTGAGTTCTAGTAATGAAAATGAAATATAAATGTGTTCTGATTTATTGATATATGTGCATGATTATTCGGATGATAACCGGACTAAGATCCGAAGGCATTTGTGCTAGTGACTATATTCGGGCTAAGTCCCGAAGGCATTTGTGCTAGTGACTATATCCGGGCTAAGTCCCGAAGGAATTTGTGCTAGTGACTATATCCAGGCTAAGTCCCGAAGGCATCTGTACTAGTTACTATATCCGGGCTAAGTCCCGAAGGCATTTGTACGAGTTGCTATATCCGGCTAAATCCCGAAGGTACTTGGGTTTGGAAATGAGCAATCTTGCTGTAATAACTTCAATTAATATGCTCATAAATCCAAACGATAAGGTATGTTTCGTATATGCATTGGAAAGGTTGATTCCTTTTAAATAGTATTCGCTCAATTGATTAACAAGCTTCCGGCCTTTAGTCAGGTTTGATCCTGAGTGTATGAATATAATGGTTGAAGCGTGAAGTAAACATGATTTTGGGAATATGCGTATATGCAATTGTTCATTTAGTCATACGAACGCTATACCTTAGTTGTAAATAATTTCATTACTTAAAACTTACTAAGCATCAAAATGCTTATTCTGTTGCTTTAATTCTCTGTTTTATAGATTTTGTTCGTCAGCTATCGGACTCGGGAGTGTCAAAGTCGAAGTCGTCCACACTATCTAAGCCCCTTTGGTACTCTTTTAGTGAATTTTGATAATGCATGTATAGGGCTGACCCTTGTTGTTAATTAAGTATCTTTTGGTAATGTATATTGTATAGCCATGCGAAAATGGCTTGTATATTTTGAGTATAACATTATGGTCATTTTGTATATATGGTCTTATGATATGGTTATTAAGTGGTGTGGAATGTTGGTAATGATTAGCCATTGGAATGGCCAATCATGGTCCTATTGGTGCTACGTACGACATGGCTAATCGTGATTATACTTGAAAATGATGTATGTCAATTTACTAATTGATTCATGGAAAATTTTGAAATAGGTAAAATTTACCTTAGAATAGATGCTGACAGCAGCAGTGATGTGAATTTGAAAAATCACTAAAAATAGTAGGAATGGAATTAAATAGTGAATAAATTATGTAATCGAATCTTGATGAGTCTATTTTCATATGAAAGAAACGAAATGACCATATGAGCCGTATGTTATGAGATGTTAAGTTTTCGTGAAACAGGCCAGAACGTTTTCTGATCCCCTGTTCTGATTTTGGAAATTCACCATAAATTAACCAGAGACAATTAGAAGTCATGCTTTATATGTACAAATTCATTTTTGAGTCTAGTTTCATTAGAAACAAACGCATAAGTATTGAAGCTCTGTACAGGGAGATATCTAAGTCGTAATGCATGAAGGTCAGAGTAGTTGAACCCTAAAATAGGGGAGACTCTAACTAATAAACTGTACTAATTGGCCTCACCAAAAATTCTAGAAAAACATTTGTAGATGGATATATGAGTCTAGATTCATGAAAAATTTACAAAATCAGTTTCTGAGTTTTGGAACTCGAGATATGATTTTTAAAGTGGCTGTGATGCAGTTAGCAAGCTTGCCTGAAATTTCAATGAACTGTGTAGTAAATGATTAAGTCCGTTACCTCGTGTTCGACTCCGGAAACGGTCTCGGTATGGGGTTTACATTTTATTGGATCAGAGCTATGGTTAGTTGATTCTAGGACTACGTAGTCGTTCAGGTTTAGTATAATGCCATTATGTGTTATTTGATAGTGTGGTGATTTCTGAGTTAAAATGTGTTTACTTATAGTATGGATCCCGATCCCAACCGAGCGGTAGCTGATGATGTTGAGAGTGTAGCGCCTGCTCCCGCGCAAGGGACAGCGCCGGTGGACTCTCAACCTATTGCTAGTAATCAGAATGACGAAGCTAGACAGGCTTCTTTATAGAGTGATGAATGATTGATCAATCAGTATATTCGAACTAATGCGGCTATTCCACAACCCCCATTCCCAACTAATACAACCCCTGCACCTGCGATGCCTCCGGTAACTGACCAGATAAGGTTAAATAAGCCCCCAGTTGACAGAATCTGAAAACACGGGGCTACTAATTTAAAGCTACAGACAGCGATGCCGAGCAAGCTGAATTTTGGTTGGACAACATATTCGGGTACTTGATGAACTATCTTGCACACCCGATGAATGCCTAAAGTGTACTATCTCTTGCTACGTGATTCTGCCTACTATTGATGGAATATGTTGATTTCTGTTGTGCCCGAGAGCAAGTAACTTGGGAGTTTTTCCAAACCAGTTTCAAAAAAGTATATCAGCCAGAGATTCATTGATAAAAATGGAAAGAATTCTTAAACTTAAACAAGGTTCCATGTCAGTTACTGATTATGAACGAAAGTTTGTAAGGCTTAGCCTGGTACGCTCCGAGAATGCATTTCTTAGAGCTGTAATGTGTAAACGTTTCGAAGATGGACTGAATGATGATATAAACTGTATGTTGGCATTTTAGAAATCAGAGAATTTGTGGTACTTGTCAAGCGAGCTTGCAAAGCCAAAGGCTCAGTAAGGAGAAAGAAAAGCTGATATGGGAGCAAAGGAGTTTCGTAAGAGATCTTCGGGAAAGCCCTTTCAACAGTCATCGAAGAAATTTAGAGATGATTTAGGCCGGTCTAAAGGCACTTCGGGCTTTTCTAGACGAGATCGTGATCGACCCTTGTGAGTACACGAGTCACTTTGGTTGCCAGTGTTGGGAATGATCGTCGAGGCAGAACAGAAGTGCCAGTATTGTGGTAAATGGCATTCGGGAAGTTGTAGATTCCATGACCGCTCCTGTTATAAGTGCAGATCAGCTGACCATTTTATCAAGGATTGCCCGAGACTGTCCGAACAAAATGTAAATCAGAGTAGGAAACCAGTTGCTTCTACATCTCGGGGTAGACCATCTAGAAATACGGGGAATGCTAGTGGCGGTCAGAGAGGATCTAGAGATACTACAACCAGATCTGAGGCTCGTGCTCCTGCTAGAGCTTATGGTATACGCGCACGCGAGGATGCTTCCTCGCCAGATTTATTACCGGGTACTTTCACTCTCTTTGATACTATGTGATTGCATTGATTGACCCTGGTTCTACTCATTCATATGTATGTGAGACCTTAGCATCCAGTAAGACTTTACCTGTTGAGTCTATTGGTTCGTAATTCGAGTGTCGAATCCCTTGGTCGTTATGTGCTTATCGACAAGGTGTGTAAGAAATGCCCCTTTAATATCCAAGGCTCCTGTTTTTTGGCTGACTTGATGCTTTTACTGTTTGATGAATTTGATGTTATTCTCAGTTTGGATTGGTTGACCGTACATGATGCAGTTGTGAATTGCAAAAGTAAGACTATTGATTTGAGGTGTGTAAATAATGAGATAATCCGGGTTGAGTCTACTGTTTTGAATGGATTGCCAACAATAATTCCTCGATGCTAGCTCAAAAATATGTGAGAAAGGGGTGTGAAGCGTATCTTGCATACGTATTTGATAATAAAGAACCAGAAAAGAAACTTGAATCGGTACCAGTGGTTGTGAATATCCGGATGTTTTTCCCGAAGAATTACCGGGGTTACCACCTGTTTGGGAGGTAGAGTTTGGCATTGAACTTGTACCTGGGACTACACCGATTTCGATAGCTCCGTATCGTATGGAACCAACGGAATTAAAGGAATTGAAAGCTCAGTTACAAGAGTTGATGGATAGAGGTTTCGCTCAACCAAGTTTCTCGCCTTGGGGTGCACCAGTATTGTTTGTGAAAAAAAGGACGGAACCATGAGGCTGTATTGTGATCGACTATCGTCAGCTGAATAAAGTGACAATAAGATAAATATCCGTTACGCGTATTGATGATTTGTTTGATCAACTAAAGGGAGCCTCAGTGTTTTCAAAGATAGATTTGAGATCAGGTTATTATTAGTTGCGAATTCTGAGATTCGGATATACCCAAAACTGCTTTCAGAACGAGATACGGTCACTACGAGTTCTTAATGATGCCGTTTGGGCTCACTAATGCCCCTGCTGTATTTATAGATTTGATGAATTGGATCTTCAGACCGTTTTGGATCGGTTTGTAGTTGTGTTTATCGATGATATTTTGGTCTATTCGAGAAATGAAACCGATCATGCTGAACACCTGGGATTAGTGTTGCAGATTTTACGGGATAAGAGTTATATGCTAAGTTCAGTAAGTGTGAGTTCTGGTTAAGAGAGGTTAGCTTCTTGGGTCATGTGGTATCTGCATCGGGTATTCGAGTTGATCCGAGCAAAATTTCAGTCATACTTAACTGGAAGCCTCCGAGAAATATTATTGAGGTTCGGAGCTTTTTGGGATTGCCGGTTACTACAGACGGTTTGTAAAGGGTTTCTCGATGATAGCCACACCAATGACGAAACTGCTTCAGAAAGATGTTAAGTTTGAATGGACAGAAAAATGTCAGAAAAGTTTCGATCAACTAAAGACTTATTTGACTGAAGCTCCAGTACTAGTGCAGCCCGAATCAGGCAAGAGTTTGTCATTTATAGTGATGCATTCTTACTTGGTTGGGTTGTGTATTGATGCAAGAAGGTCGAGTTGTAGCTTATGCGTCGAGGCAATTGAAGCCACATGAAAAAATTATCCAACCATGATCTCAATAGCTGCCATCGTATTTGCTTTGAAATAGAGACATTACTTATTTTGTGAGAAGTCCATGTTTTTCAGATCACAAAAGTCTCAAATATTGATGACTCAAAGAGTTGATCTGCGACCAAGACGTTGCTCAAGTTGTTAAGATTATGAGCTTGTCATTGACTATCACCGGAAAGGCTAATGTGGTTGCGGATGCCTTAGTCGTAAATCACTGTTTGCTTACGAACGATGATGTAATTTGTCTGTTCTATCCGATAATGTGTTAGTAGAGAATTAAAGGCAAACCATTGTTGATTCATCAAATTCGTGAGCTCAGAAAGTCGATGAGAATTGGTCGCAAAACGGGCTGAATGTGTTTGAATGGGAATCAGAGTTTCAATTGATGATGACAATTGTTTGAGGTTCAGAAGTCGTTTGTGTGTTCCAAGAATTCAGAACTTATTTCGATGATCATGAGCGAGGTTATAGTAGCCGAATGTCTATCCAGTGTCAAAAATGTACAATGATCTGAGACGTCATTTGGTTGCATGGTATGAACGAGACATTTCCAATTTTGTTTCGAAGTGTTTTAATATGTCAACAAGTGATCGGATCATCAAGTGCCTACAGGTTTACTTCAGCCGATCATGATACCTGAATGGAAATGGGGATCGAGTTCACGATGGATTTTGTATCATGGTTGCCATTGTCGGAGTAAGAAAGATGCGATTTGGGTTGTTGTTGAATAGAGCTGACTAAGTCGACTCATTTTATTCCGTACGTACGGATTATCACTGGATAAACTGCTGATTGTATGTTTCTTCAGATTGTAGATTACACGGTGGTACGTATTTTATTGTGTCGGAAGAGATCGAGGTTCACTCGCGATTTTGGAAGAAATTGCAAGAAGCTTTGGTCCAAGTTGATTTGCACCGCTTTTCATCCTCAACCGATGGTCAATCCGAACGAATAATTCGATACTCGAGATATGTTGAATGTTGCATCCTGAGTTGGTGGTTCGTGGGAACGGTATTTACTTTGAATTGAATTCGCTTACAACAATATTTTCAATCAAGTATTAAGATGGACCTTACGAGGCTTTGTACGGTCGTAAATGCCGTACACCATTGTTTTGGACCGAGCTCGGTGAAAGTAAAAATTTTCAGAGTTGATTTGATTAAAGATGCTGAGCAGAAAGTAAAAATAATTCGTGAAAGTCTGAAGGCAGCATCAGATCTTCAGAAGTCGTACGCAGATTTAAAAAGAGATATTGAGTATCAGGTGGGAGACAAAGTGTTTCTTAAAGTTTCACCTTGGAAAAAGATACTCAGGTTTGGCCGTAAGGGCAAACTGAGTCCGAGGTTCATAGGGCCGTATGAAATATCCGAACGAGTTGGTCCAGTGGCATATAGATTGATTTTACCCCTGATCTCGAAAAGATTCACAATGTTTTTCGTGTTTCGATGCTTCGTTGATCTGATCCTTCGCACATAATTAATCCCTCCGAGGTTGAAATTCAATCTGATATGAGTTATGAAGAAGAACCGATTCGTATCCTAGCTCGTGAAGTGAAAGAGTTGCGAAACAAAAGGGTTCCGTTAGTAAAGGTGTTATGGCTCAAACACGGGATCGAAGAAGCTACTTAAGAAACCGAGAACTCTATGAAAGAACGATACCCAAACCTATTTACCGGTAAGATTTTTGGGGACGAAAATTTCTTAAAGTGGGGAGAGTTTGTCCCTAAATTATAAATTAACCAGAGATAATGAGAAAGTCATTCCTTATATGTATAGATTCCTTT